>NC_057794.1:388570531-388684127 GCF_018294505.1 Triticum aestivum | reverse complement strand
GACCCTTCATTATATTGATTTTTTTCATAGTAGGAGGTTCTCCTACTGTTCAGGTTAAAAAAATTATATGATGGACATAGGTTTCCAAAGAAAGAGAGTGCCACCATGATTCATTGAGAGATCCCGCTTAATAGTGTGGTTGTCCTGACTCAAATAAAATAAAAACCCTTTGAGTCTTCGGTAAACTGATGCATTTTTCCTTTTTGCAATGGGGGAATCAACTCCGTTCATAGACGACCATCGAGAGGCCAATGTCCTGAGATAAACTTGAGAACCGACATTAGTCCTCACTAACCATACTTTCATCAACACCAAAACACCATTAGGGATAATATGCACTTTCGCATGGGCTATCAGGTATAAAAGTATGATAACTGAATTATAAGATATCAAATTTGCAAATTATATGTTATACTCTAGTGTCTTTCTCATTGATTTAAAACTGCAATTTATGAATTCAATAAATAAGACATATGTGTGTAATATATGGTGGGGATTAAATATCGTGACAAATAATACAAACATGAACACAAAACAAATTTCTTCTGATTATTTGAGTTTCACCTGGATTAAAGAGACCATGCTTGTTCGCATTTTAAAGGCCATCACATTTATTAGAATTTTCTATAACAGAGAAGGATTGTTTCAAGCAATAATTAAGTTGATTTCTACTTTTGTTCATACAACCTCTGTTCCAAAATAATGCCATGGTTTTAGATCAAACTTATTTTCAAACAGTGAGAGTACATATTTATTATGACTAGCTGAGAATTAAATGTAGATTAAGCATTATTTTTTAAATATTTCATTGTCAGAAATACACGTTTGTTAAGTCTCAACCAGCATGATATTTTAAAATGTATTTGAATAGCAACCCTGGGGATGAATCACATTTCAAGGGGTCACTTCGGCCCTTCTTCAGCCCATCCTAAAATGCAACCCAACTAACTTTACATTTTCTTTCCTCTTCTATTCTTCTTCTGTTGGGACAACTTCCTATAATAACAAGGTGTGTGGCCAGTGGTGTGTTCCTCCAGAAGGTTGTGGATGATTTATTTTGACACCTTGTAAGGAACACTGGCCCGTTCGATGTAATGAAAGAATGGCCATGGATTCGCTCGAGTTTTGGGGTTTCCGATTGATGACATCAAAGTCAAAGGTTCCTGAAGGGTGATTGTAGCGAGAACACCTGTTTGTAAAGGGCAAATTCAAGTTCAAAACTTGTGCATCATAGTAGACAATAGTAGAAGAAATATATCTGTCTCGCGCGGATGCATGCTGCCGCGCGCGGCACATCTGCATAGCAATGGCGTTAGCTAAATGGGTATTTTTTTCTAGAAAAAAGCAACAAAAAAATTGGAAAAGTGCTAGTGTGACATGGACGAAATAGAGAGCCCATGCATTGCAATCAGGGTACGGCTATGTGTTGCTTAATGCGAGGCAAACGACTGCCTCGCCTACAGGGCGCCGGTGGTGGGCTATCGCAGTACAACGTGGCTCGTCAGGTTGACATCAGCATAATTTTTTTCATCTCCTTTTTCTACGTCTATATGCATATAATTCAAAATGAGAAAGTTATTTTTCTGCCGACTAGCAGTTAGCGACAGGCATGTACGATCGCTCCGGTCTGTTTCTTTCCTTCGATCTTTGTTTACGATCGCTCCCACTCCCGCCCGCTCCCGATCCACAATTCCCGCACGTCTCACTCGTCCCCACTCGGTCCGTCGGTAAAAAAAATAGGAGACCAAGCAATATTAGTAATCTACCAGCAACCACCTAAACAAACTCTATGTTGTAATTAGATTCATGTTAGATACTTTTCCTGTTGGGTAACGTAGTAATTTCAAAATTTTCCTACGCACACGCAAGATCATGGTGATGCATAGCAACGAGAGGGGAGAGTGTGATCTACGTACCCTTGTAGACCAACAGCGGAAGCGTTAACACAACGCGGTTGATGTAGTCGTACGTCTTCACGGCCCGACCGATCAAGCATCGAAACTACGGCACCTCCGAGTTCTAGCACACGTTCAGCTCGATGACGATCCCCGGACTCCGATCCAGCAAAGTGTCGGGGAAGAGTTCCGTCAGCACGACGGCGTGGTGACGATCTTGATGTACTACCGTCGCAGGGCTTCACCTAAGCACCGCTATAATATTATCGAGGATTATGGTAGAAGCAGGCACCGCACACGGCTAAGAATATGATCACGTGGATCAACTTGTGTGTCTAGGGGTGCCCCCTGCCCCCGTATATAAAGGAGCAGGGGGAGGTGCGTCCGGCCAGGAGGAGGGCGCGCCAGGAGGAGTCCTACTCCCACCAGGAGTAGGATTCCCCCCTTTTCCTAGTTGGAATAGGATTCGGGAGGGGGAAAGAGGAGAGAGAGAAGGAAGGGGGGCGCCGCCCCCCTCTCCTTGTCCTACTCGGATTAGGAGGAGGGGCGCGCGGCCCAGCCCTGGCCACCTCTCCTCTCTTCCATTAAAACCCACTAAGGCCCATATACCTCCCGGGGGGTTCTGGTAACCTCCCGGTACTCCGGTAAAATCCCGTTTTCACCCGGAACACTTCCGATATCCAAATATAGGCTTCCAATATATCAATCTTTATGTCTCGACCATTTCGAGACTCCTCGTCATGTCCGTGATCACATCTGGGACTCCGGACAAACTTTGGTAAATCAAAATGCATAAACTCATAATATAACTGTCATCAAAACCTTAAGCGTGCGGACCCTACGGGTTCGAGAACAATGTAGACATGACCGAGACACGTCTCCGGTCAATAACCAATAGCGGAACCTGGATGCTCATATTGGCTCCCACATATTCTATGAAGATCTTTATCGGTCAGACCGCATAACAACATACGTTGTTCCCTTTGTCATCGGTATGTTACTTGCCCGAGATTCGATCGTCGGTATCTCAATACCTAGTTCAATCTCGTTACCGGCAAGTCTCTTTACTCATTTCGTAATACATCATCTTGCAACTAACTCATTAGTTGTAATGCTTGCAAGGCTTATGGGATGTGCATTACCGAGAGGGCCCAGAGATACCTCTCCGACAATCGGAGTGACAAATCCTAATCTCAAAATACGCCAACCCAACATGTACCTTTGGAGACACCTGTAGAGCTTCTTTATAATCACCCAGTTACGTTGTGACGTTTGGTAGCACACAAAGTGTTCCTCCGGCAAACGGGAGTTGCATAATCTCATAGTCATAGGAACATGTATAAGTCATGAAGAAAGCAATAGCAACATATTAAACGATCGGGTGCTAAGCTAATGGAATGGGTCATGTCAATCACATCAATCTCCTAATAATGTGATCCCATTAATCAAATGACAACATATGTCTATGGTTAGGAAACATAACCATCCTCGATTAACGAGCTAGTCAAGTAGAGGCATACTAGTGACGTTTGGTTTGTCTATGTATTCACACAAGTATTATGTTTCCGGATAATACAATTCTAGCATGAATAATAAACATTTATCATGATATGAGGAAATAAAATAATAACATTATCATGATATGAGGAAATAAAATAATAACATTATTATTGCCTCTAGGGCATATTTCCTTCAGTCTCCCACTTGCACTAGAGTCAATAATCTAGATTATACAGTAATGATTCTAACACCCATGGAGCTTTGGTGTTGATCATGTTTTGCTCGTGGAAGAGGCTTAGTCAACGGGTCTGCTATATTTAGATCCGTATGTATCTTGCAAATCTCTATGTCTCCTACCTGGACTAGATCCCGGATGGAATTGAAGCGTCTCTTGATATGCTTGGTTCTCGTGTGAAATCTGGATTCCTTTACCAAGGCAATTGCACCAGTATTGTCACAAAAGATTTTCATTGGACCCGATACACTAGGTATGACACCTAGATCGGATATGAACTCCTTCATCCAGACTCCTTCGTTTGCTGCTTCCGAAGCAGCTATGTACTCCGCTTCATACGTAGATCCCGCCACAACGCTTTGTTTAGAACTGCACCAACTGACAGCTCCACCGTTTAATGTAAACACGTATCCAGTTTGCGATTTAGAATCGTCCGGATCAGTGTCAAAGCTTGCATCAACATAACCATTTACGATGAGCTCTTTGTCACCTTCATATATGAGAAACATATCCTTAGTCCTTTTCAGGTATTTCAGGATGTTCTTGACCGCTGTCCAGTGATCCACTCCTGGATTACTTCGGTACCTCCCTGCTAGACTTATAGCAAGACACACATCAGGTCTGGTAGACAGCATTGCATACATGATAGAACCTATGGCTGAAGCATAGGGAACATCTTTCATTTTCTCTCTATCTTCTGCATTGGTCGGGGATTGAGTCTTACTCAATTTCACACCTTGTAACACAGGCAAGAATCCTTTCTTTGCTTGATCCATTTTGAACTTCTTCAAAACTTTGTCAAGGTATGTGCTTTGTGAAAGTCCAATTAAGCGTCTTGATCTATCTCTATAGATCTTAATGCCCAATATGTAAGCAGCTTCACCGAGGTCTTTCATTGAAAAACTCTTATTCAAGTATCCTTTTATGCTATCCAGAAATTCTATATCATTTCCGATTAGCAATATGTCATCTACATATAATATTAGAAATGCTACAGAGCTCCCACTCACTTTCTTGTAAATACAGACTTCTCCAAAAGTCTGTACAAAACCAAATGCTTTGATCACACTATCAAAGCGTTTATTCCAACTCCGAGAGGCTTGCACCAGTCCATAAATGGATCGCTGGAGCTTGCACACTTTGTTAGCTCCCTTTGGATCGACAAAACCTTCCGGTTTCATCATATACAACTCTTCTTGCAGAAATCCATTCAGAAATGCAGTTTTGACATCCATTTGCCAAATTTCATAATCATAAAATGCGGCAATTGCTAACATGATTCGGACAGACTTAAGCATCGCTACGGGTGAGAAGGTCTCATCGTAGTCAATCCCTTGAACTTGCCGAAAACCTTTTGCGACAAGTCGAGCTTTGTAGACAGTAATATTACCGTCAGCGTTAGTCTTCTTCTTGATGATCCATTTATTCTCAATTGCTTGCCGATCATTGGGCAAGTCAACCAAAGTCCATACTTTGTTCTCATACATGGATCCCATCTTAGATTTCATGGCTTCAAGCCATTTTGCGGAATCTGGGCTCACCATCGCTTCTTCATAGTTCGTAGGTTCATCATGATCTAGTAGCATGACTTCCAGAATAGGATTACCGTACCACTCTGGCGCGGATCTTACTCTGGTTAATCTACGAGGTTCAGTAGTATCTTGTTCTGAAGTTTCATTATCATTATCATTAGCTTCCTCACTAATTGGTGTAGGTGTCACAGAAACTGGTTTCTGTGATGTACTACTTTCCAATAAGGGAGCAGGTACAGTTACCTCGTCAAGTTCTACTTTTCTCCCACTCACTTCTTTAGAGAGAAACTCCTTCTCTAGAAAGTTTCTGAATTTGGCAACAAAAGTCTTGCCTTCGGATCTGTGATAGAAGGTGTATCCAATAGTTTCCTTTGAATATCCTATTAAGACACATTTCTCTGATTTGGGTTCGAGCTTATCAGGTTGAAGTTTTTTTCACATAAGCATCGCAGCCCCAAACTTTCAGAAATGACAACTTTGGTTTCTTGCCAAACCACAGTTCATATGTCGTCGTCTCAACGGATTTTGATGGTGCCCTATTTAACGTGAATGCGGCCGTCTCTAGAGCATATCCCCAAAACGATAGCGGTAAATCAGTAAGAGACATCATAGATCGCACCATATCTAGAAAGTACAATTACGACGTTCGGACACACCATTACGCTGTGGTGTTCCGGGTGGCGTGAGTTGCGAAACTATTCCACATTGTTTTAAATGTACACCAAACTCGTAACTCAAATATTCTCCTCCACAATCAGATCGTAGAAATTTTATTTTCTTGTTACGATGATTTTCAGCTTCACTCTGAAATTCTTTGAACTTTTCAAATGTTTCAGACTTATGTTTCATTAAGTAGATATACCCATATCTGCTTAAGTCATCTGTGAAGGTGAGAAAATAACGATATGCGCCACGAGCCTCAACATTCATCGGACCACATACATCTGTATGTATGATTTCCAATAAATCTGTTGCTCTCTCCATAGTACCGGAGAATGGTGTTTTTGTCATCTTACCCATAAGGCACGGTTCGCAAGTACCAAGTGATTCATAATCAAGTGGTTCCAAAAGCCCATCAATATGGAGTTTCTTCATGCGCTTTATACCGATATGACCCAAACGGCAGTGCCACAAATAAGTTGCACTTTCATTATCAACTCTGCATCTTTTGGTTTCAACACTATGAATATGTGTGTCACTACTATCGAGATTTAATAAGAATAGACCACTCTTTAAGGATGCATGACCATAAAAGATATTACTCATGTAAATAGAACAACCATTATTCTCTGATTTAAATGAATAACCGTCTTGCATCAAACAAGATCCAGATATAATGTTCATGCTTAACGCTGGCACCAAATAACAATTATTTAGGTCTAATACTAATCCTGAAGGTAGATGTAGAGGTAGCGTGCCGACTGCGATCACATCGACTTTGGAACCATTTCCCACGCGCATCGTCACCTCATCCTTAGCCAATCTTCGCTTAATCCGTAGTCCCTGTTTCGAGTTGCAAATATTAGCAACAGAACCAGTATCAAATACCCAGGTGCTACTGCGAGCATTAGTAAGGTACACATCAATAACATGTATATCACATATACCTTTGTTCACCTTGCCATCCTTCTTATCCGCCAAATACTCGGGGCAGTTCCGCTTCCAGTGACCAGTCTGCTTGCAGTAGAAGCACTCAGTTTCAGGCTTAGATCTAGGTTTGGGTTTCTTCTCTTGAGTAGCAACTTGCTTGCTGTTCTTTTTGAAGTTCCCCTTCTTCTTCCCTTTGCCCTTTTTCTTGAAACTAGTGGTCTTGTTGACCATCAACACTTGATGCTCCTTCCTGATTTCTACCTCCGCAGCTTTCAGCATTGCGAAGAGCTCGGGAATAGTCTTATTCATCCCTTGTATATTATAGTTCATCATGAAGCTCTTGTAGCTTGGTGGCAGTGATTGGAGAATTCTGTCAATGACGCAATCATCTGGAAGATTAACTCCCAATTGAATCAAGTGATTATTATACCTAGACATTTTGAGTATATGCTCACTGATAGAACTATTCTCCTCCATCTTGCAGCTATAGAACTTATTGGAGACATCATATCTCTCAATCCAGGCATTTGCTTGAAATATTAACTTCAACTCCTGGAACATCTCATATGCTCCATGACGTTCAAAACACCGTTGAAGTCCCGATTCTAAGCCATAAAGCATGGCACACTGAACTATCGAGTAGTCATCCGCTTTGCTCTGCCAGACGTTCATAACATCTGGTGTTGCTCCAGCAGCAGGCCTGGCACCCAGCGGTGCTTCCAGGACGTAATTCTTTTGTGCAGCAATGAGGATAATCCTCAAGTTACGGACCCAGTCTGTATAATTGCTACCATCATCTTTCAACTTTGCTTTCTCAAGGAACGCATTAAAATTCAATGGAACAACAGCACGGGCCATCTATCTACAATCAAACATAAACAAGCAACATACTATCAGGTACTAAGTTTCATGATAAATTTAGGTTCAATTAATCATATTACTTAAAGAACTCCCACTTAGATAGACATCCCTCTAATCCTCTAAGTGATTACGTGATCCAAATCAACTAAACCATGTCCGATCATCACGTGAGATGGAGTGGTTTCATTGGTGAACATCACTATGTTGATCATATCTACTATATGATTCATGCTCGACCTTTCGGTCTCCGTGTTCCGAGGCCATATCTGTATATGCTTGGCTCGTCAAGTATAACCTGAGTATTCCGCGTGCGCAACTGTTTTGCACTCGTTGTATTTGAACGTAGAGCCTATCACACCCGATCATCACGTGGTGTCTCAGCACGAAGAACTTTCGCAACGGTGCATACTCAGGGAGAACACTTCTTGATAATTAATGAGAGATCATCTTATAATGCTACCGTCAACCAAAGCAAGATAAGATGCATAAAAGATAAACATCACATGCAATCAATATAAGTGATATGATATGGCCATCATCATCTTGTGCTTGTGATCTCCATCTTTGAAGCACCGTCGTGATCACCATCGTCACTGGCGCGACACATTGATCTCCATCGTAGCATCATTGTCGTCTCGCCAATATTATGCTTCCACGACTATCGCTACCGCTTAGTGATAAAGTAAAGCATTACAGCACGATTGCATTGCATACAATAAAGCGACAACCATATGGCTCCTGCCAGTTGCCGATAACTCGGTTACAAAACATGATCATCTCATACAATAAAATTTAGCATCATGTCTTGACCATATCACATCACAACATGCCCTGCAAAAACAAGTTATACGTCCTCTACTTTGTTGTTACAAGTTTTACGTGGCTGCTACGAGCTTAAGCAAGAACCAATCTTACCTACGCATCAAAACCACAACGATAGTTTGTCAAGTTGGTGCTGTTTTAACATTCGCAAGGACCGGGCATAGCCACACTCGGTTCAACTAAAGTTGGAGAAACTGTCATCCGCTAGCCACCTTTGTGCAAAGCACGTCAGGAGAACCGGTCTCACGTAAGCGTACGCGTAATGTCGGTCCGGGCCGCTTCGTCCAACAATACCGCTGAACCAAAGTATGACATGCTGGTAAGCAGTATGACTTATATCGCCCACAACTCACTTGTGTTCTACTCGTGCATATAACATCAACACATAAAACCTAGGCTCTGATACCACTATTGGGTAACGTAGTAATTTCAAAATTTTCCTAAGCACACGCAAGATCATGGTGATGCATAGCAACGAGAGGGGAGAGTGTGATCTACGTACCCTTGTAGACCGACAGCGGAAGCGTTAGCACAACGCGGTTGATGTAGTCGTACATCTTCACGGCCCGACCGATCAAGCACCGAAACTACGGCACCTCCAAGTTCTAGCACACGTTCAGCTCGATGACGATCCCCGGACTCCGATCCAGCAAAGTGTCGGAGAAGAGTTCCGTCAGCACGATGGCGTGGTGACGATCTTGATGTACTACCGTCGCAGGGCTTCGCCTAAGCACCGCTACAATATTATCGAGGATTATGGTGGAAGGGGGCATCGCACACGGCTAAGAATATGATCACGTGGATCAACTTGTGTGTCTAGGGGTGCCCCTGCCCCCGTATATAAAGGAGCAAGGGGAGGTGCGGCCGGCCAGGAGGAGGGCGCGCCAGGAGGAGTCCTACTCCCACCGGGAGTAGGATTCCCCCCCTTTTCCTAGTTGGAATAGGATTCGGGAGGGGGGAAGAGGAGAGAGAGAAGGAAGGGGGGGCGCCGCCCCCCTCTCCTTGTCCTATTCGGACTAGGGGGGAGGGGCGCGCGGCCCAGCCCTAGCCACCTCTCCTCTCTTCCACTAAAGCCCACTAAGGCCCATATACCTCCCGGGGGGGTTCCGGTAACCTCCCGGTACTCCGGTAAAATCCCGATTTCACCCGGAACACTTCCGATATCCAAATATAGGCTTCCAATATATCAATCTTTATGTCTCGGCCATTTCGAGACTCCTCGTCATGTCTGTGATCACATCTGGGACTCCAAACAAACTTCGGTACATCAAAATGCATAAACTCATAATATAACTGTCATCAAAACCTTAAGCGTGCGGACCCTACGGGTTCGAGAACAATGTAGACATGACCGAGACACGTCTCCGGTCAATAACCAATAGCGGAACCTGGATGCTCATATTGGCTCCCACATATTCTACGAAGATCTTTATCGGTCAGACCGCATAACAATATACGGTGTTCCCTTTGTCATCGGTATGTTACTTGCCCGAGATTCGATCGTCGGTATCTCAATACCTAGTTCAATCTCGTTACCGGCAAGTCTCTTTACTCGTTTCATAATACATCATCTTGCAACTAACTCATAGTTGTAATGCTTGCAAGGCTTATGTGACGTGCATTACCGAGAGGGCCCAGAGATACCTCTCCGACAACCGGAGTGACAAATCCTAATCTCGAAATACGCCAACCCAACATGTACCTTTGGAGACACCTATAGAGCTTCTTTATAATCACCCAGTTACGTTGTGACGTTTGGTAGCACACAAAGTGTTCCTCCGGCAAACAGGAGTTGCAGAATCTCATAGTCATAGGAACATGTATAAGTCATGAAGAAAGCAATAGCAACATATTAAACGATCGGGTGCTAAGCTAATGGAATGGGTCATGTCAATCACATCATTCTCCTAATGATGTGATCCCATTAATCAAATGACAACATATGTCTATGGTTAGGAAACATAACCATCTTTGATTAACGAGCTAGTCAAGTAGAGGCATACTAGTGACGTTTGGTTTGTCTATGTATTCACACAAGTATTATGTTTCCGGATAATACAATTCTAGCATGAATAATAAAAATTTATCATGATATGAGGAAATAAAATAATAACATTATTATTGCCTCTAGGGCATATTTCCTTCATTTCCTATCTTCATGTTGAGGCAGACTCTTCTACTACAGATCTGATCGAGTGTTATTCTGCTGTCGTTTTCGTTTTTCTTACAAACTTTTTACCCAAAAATATACAAAACATACATTTTTATCAAAAAATATATTAGAGATGTGAGTTAAGCTCACGGTTTAACATAGAAGACTAGACTCTTGTACTCTTTTGTACATAGATGTGAGCTGAGTTCATGGTCTTAACATGATAATTTATTCACCGCAACCTTGAAAACTTATGTACAAATATTGTGGAAACTTGATCAGGTGAAAAACAATTTTTGAAACACACCCTAGCAACTCGTGTGAAAATAGCACGATAATATAAGTACCGTATACATGATAACTTTGGTCCAGTGGGGGAGTGTTATTTGACGATAATTTATGTGTAAATAGCATGCAAACTCACGCATAACAAACTTGATCACTTATATACAAACACCGTGATAACTTTTATACAAACATCGTTATAGTATGCTAGTGGTCCGGCCCAATAAAACGACTTGTTTTTGGCGAGATATATATCTCATAACTTGATGAAAAAATATTATGTTAACTTTGACCTGGAAAAAAGTTGCTTAAATATACTCCGGCATCTTCAGTGGTACGTAATACTCACGGTATTTTTGACCCGACAGAAAATAGTGATTAAATACACAACTTGATGACTTCAATATAAATAGCATGGAAATATGTGCATCATAGACCAGATAACTTAGGCACAGACAATGTGATAACTTTGACCTGTGATTTTTCTTTCTTAAAATCATATCTTCAATTACTTATGTGTATTGCTTACCTGATAACTTAGGTCCAAACACCACGGTAATTTTTATCCGGGGAAAAAATGTTGAAGACACATCTGAGATAACTTCTGTATAAATAGCATGGTAATATACGACCACAAACCTGATAACTTAGGTACAAACACCCTGATAACTTTAATATAAGAAAAAAAGGTTGTTTAAAATGCAACTCTGATAACTTTTGTGTGCCAACAACGCTGATAACATATGTACAAACACCACAGTAACTTTTTACTTGGGCGAAAATATTTGTTGTGCGTGTGTTATCACGGTGTTTGTGCGTGAGTTATCAGGTTCGTGCGTATAAATTATCATGTTCTTTACAAAGAAATTACCGGGGTATGTTACAACAACTTTTTTTTCTCCGGGCGAAAAGTTACCGCAGTGTTTGTGAGTGAGTTACCAGGTTTGTGGCTTATATATTACCATGCTCTTTATAAAGAAATTATTGAGGTTTGTTACAACAACAAAAATTCATGTGGTATTTTTTGCGGGGAATTTCAGAGAGCTTTATTCAACAGAGGCATTCGTCGAACAGTCAGCCAGCAGGCTACTGATCAGGAAGCTAGGGGTCATCTCGAGCCAGCTCTCAGTCACATTAAGCGTACTAGCACGCTTAGCACAGAGATGTGCAGGACCGTTTGCCGTTCTTATTACATGCTGAATTACAAAAGATGAAAAATTAAGGGAAAGCTCTCTAATTTCTGCTAAGATAGGTGCTACGATCGAGCGATCGTCGTAGCGATTGTTCCAGAGGTTAACTGCCTCTAGACAGTCCGTCTCCAGGGTCACCTCCGTGAAGGCCCTCAGACTAGCAAAGATCACACCCTCTTTCATGGCTTGGACCTCAGCGATTAGTGGATCTGAGACCCCCATGTACGGCTTACACCAAGCTCCCAAGAAGGCCGAACACGATCTGGCAACCCCTCCAATACCAGCTATGCCATCAGCGGAGTTGATCGAGGCGTCTGTATTGATCTTGATGGTATTTCCATCTGGTGGTCGCCAGCCATAACCTGGTAGTAAAACACTGTGCTACCTAGGAAGTTCTAGCAGCGCTAGGTCTTCTCTGGTTCGTCTCACTGAACTGGCAGGGTCGATCTTCACCTCATCATGTATTCACCTATTGTGTGACATCCAGATGGACCACATAACAGTGATGATTATAGCACGATCTTTCTCCGAGAACCGCTGCTCACACATGATATCTCTTGCCCAAGTATCTGGATGGAGTCGGGGGAGAGAAATTTCAAACAACAATCGAGCTTCCTCCCAGAACCGACGGGCATGAGAACAGTGGATGAGTGCATGCATGAGGTCTTCCTCCATTGCCAAGCAAATCTTGCACGTACTCACTTCCTTTATATTTCTCCGTTTAAGGGTGCATTCATCAGGAATTAAGCCCATAATGACCCGCCACCAAAAAAACCTTACCTTGAGCACAACCTTGAGTTTCCAGAGAGAATTCCACATCTGTTCTTCTGTCGTTGATGGTCCCGTTACCCGCCCTTCCTCTAGAGCTACATGCTCTTTTTGATTCATGAGATCTCGGTAAGCCGATTTAACAGAGTATATTCCTGAGGTCTCATGCGCCCAGGCAAGAAAATCCTCGCCTCCACCTCGCCGAGTTGGAATGTTCGATATGGCTTTGGCATCAGGTGCAATGAAGGTATCTCGCACAAGTTACCGGTTCCATGTCCAACTTGATGTATCAATCAAGTCACTTACTATCTGAACATGTGTATTAGCCGGTTTGAATATTGACGACATTGTTACTGTAGTGTGTATCCATTTGTCCTCCCAAAGTGAGATGGATGCTCCATCACCAACTCTTTTCACCAATCCCACATTGAGTGCTTCACGGCCGGCTATGATCGCTCTCCATGTGGTTGAAGCAGACTTCGGAATAGTGGCATGCATGAAGTCTGTATCATGAAAATAACTGCTTTTTAGAAGTCTAGCACATAAGGAGTGAGGATCTGTCATTAATCTCCACCCGTGCTTCCCTAAGAGTGCCAAGTTGAACTGTCGTAAGTCACGGAATCCCATCTCGCCCTTAATTTTTGGTGTAGCTAACTTATCCCAAGCGATCCAATGAAGAGATTTTTTATCCAGTGAGCTCCCCCACCAGAATTTGGCCATGCTTGAGGTTAACTTTTTGCACACTTTCTTCGCCGGGAGGAAGCAACTCATACTAAAAGTCGGAATAACCTGAACAATCGACTTTAGAAGAGTTTCTCTGCCTGCGCATGCAAATAGTCTTTCTGACCATCCGCTCATGTGACCTCTGGCTCTTTCCCCAATGTGATCGAAGGTACCACTGGTGATGCGACCAACCGTTGTGGGGAGACCAAGGTAGCGTTCTGAAAATGCTTCAACATGCACATCCAGAAGCTGTTTCAAATGTTGCCTGAGTGCCTCAGGTGTGTTAGAAGACAAATAAATGGAGCTTTTACTTCTGTTCACACACTGACCTGAGGCCTCGCCATAGATTCGAAGAATATCATTCAATCTACTAGCACTATCTGTACTCGCACTGATGAAAATGAGACTATCATCGGCGAAGAGAAGATGATTCACCCAAGGGGCTCTGAAGTTAGCACGGATTCCTCGATCAACATTGCCATAAAACTTCAAGAGAGAAGAAAACCCACGGCACATAATAAGAATAGGTATGACGACACTGGATCACCTTGCCGAAAGCCTCTGGAAGGGGTGAAAAATGGTAGTAACTCTCCATTAACACGAACAGAATAGCAAACTGAAGTTACACACTTCATAATTAATCTGACAAAGGGAGCACCGAAGCCTAGCCTCAGCAACATAGCCTCCAGAAAATGCCATTCTACCCGATCATACGCCTTCATCATGTCCAACTTAATTGCACAAGAGAAATTCTTTCCTTTCTTCCTTCTTTTCATCGTGTGAACACTTTCAAAAGCAACCAGTACGTTATCTATGATCAAACGACCCGGAACAAAGGCACTTTGTTCTTCACTGATTATATCATCATGCAAGGTCTCAAGCGATTTGTGAGAGCCTTGACAGCAAGTTTATAAAGCACCTGACACAATGTAATAGGACGATATTGAGTGATATTTTCTAGATTACGTACCTTGGGGATTAGAGTTATCAGTGTCGTTCAATCCCGTTGGTAGCTCGCCACCATTCAGAAACTCAAGCACCGCCGAAATGACCTCACGTTGAAGTAACTCCCAATGGCGGTGAAAAAATCCTGTTGTAAATCCATCGACGCCCGGCCCTTTTGATGGCGCCATTTGAAATAAGGCCTTGTGGATCTCAGCCGCCTCAAACGGCATCTCCAGGAGCTGAAATTTTTTACCATAGTGTGTTGTGTGTGAGTTATCAGATTCATGGCGTATAAATTATCATGCTCTTTTTACAAATAAATTATCGGGATGTATTACAACAACACTTTTTCTTCAAAGTTACCACAACGTTTGTGAGTGAGTTATCAGGTTCGTGGCGTATAATTACCATGCTCTTTTACAAATAAGTTATCGGGATGTATTATTACAACATTTTACCAAGGGTCAAAAGGTTACAGCAGTGCGTGAGTTATCAGTGGTGCATGGATTACCATGTACAAAAGGAAAGAAAATTTAGTAAATGAAAAAGAAAGAAAGAAAAATAGATTGTTTTTCTAGTCGCATATGTAGAAGTACAAATATTTATTGGCATTCTTTGTGATCACAACTTGATACCAGACCAGATAGATATGCCAATAAATATTCTCTGGTCTGATTTGTTGCTTAGATCCACTCAACTGGACGTTAACACAGTCCCTAAACATAAATTTACTTAAGAAGTTTAAAAACACGAATTTGAAAAAAAATAACATAGTATTTTTTTCATCTCTTTTTTTACTTCTATTTATTATGCAGATAATTCAAAAACATAAATTTACTTAAGAAGTTTAAAAACACGAATTTGAAAAAAGTTAACATAGTATTTAGTTTTTGTTAGCACAGGTTTAAGAAATGTTGGTAACTTTCATAAAAAATGTTCGTAGCAATTAAAATTTGTTTCTGCATTTCAAAAAATGTATGCAATTTTTTTCTAAAATGTTTGCATAATGCATTTTTTCATACCACTAAAAATGTAATGTATGTCACATTTTATGGAAAAATTCCCACATTTCAAAAATATGTCATGACATTAAAAAAACCATATAATTTTCGAAAATTCTTATTTCTATTAAAAATGTACATGACATTTGAACGAAATGTTTGCATGGTATCACAAAATGCCCATGAAATTTTCAAAAAATTTATATAATGTAAAATAAAATATTTGCACAGTGTAAAGTAAATGTTTATTTGCATGAAAAATGTAAATGTGTATTTGGAAAAATGTTGCCATGTATTTGGAGAAGTGTTCAAAAATGTATTTTAAAAAATGTATAAAGTTATCAGGAAAAAAAGTTACGTGTGATCTATAAATGTACATCCTATACTGGGAAAAATAGTTATGTGTTGGAAAAATAGAAAACTGATAAAAAGCCACATAGAAAAGCAAAAAAAACAAAGAGAATGAAGAAAATCAAGAAAGAAACAAAGAAAACCAAAGTACAATGAAGAAATAAAACCAAAGAAAACGAGAGTAAAGTGAAGGGAAAAACGAAGAAAATTAGTGAGAAAACAAATAAAGCCAAGTACAACGAAGAACTTCCGGTGAGCAATCCGCGCAAATGGGCCAACCCGTTAATGGTCCTGATGGTGTAATCGGGAGCTCCTAACGGGCGCCTTCAGCGCCGGTTACCAGTTATGGCGCCCACGTGCCCATGAACTGGGCTGACCCAGGTTGCCTCGTTCGCTCCCCTCCATCACGGTTGACCGGTCGACAGTTCGCCAGTTGAACGGTCAATCGTTGACTTTTGACAAAAAAAATATAGAAAAGCGTGAATTTAGAAGTGTTCACGAAATTTGAAAGAAAGTCCATGATCTTAAAGATGTTCATGAATTTGAAAAAAAATGATTTTAAAAAAAGTTCATCTAAAATGAGAATTGATCAATTTTGGAAAACAAATAAGTACAACAACTTTGAAAAAAAGTCCATCGGATTCTGAAACAAAGTTTATCGATTTTGAAAAAAGTTCATCAAATTTGAAAAAAATGATTTTGGGAAAAAGTTCATCTGAAATGAGAATTGATCAATTTTGGAAAACAAATAAGTACAACAACTTTGAAAAAAAGTCCATCGGATTCTGAAACAAAGTTTATTGATTTTGAAAAAAGTTCATCAAATTTTAAAAAAAAATCAATCTCAGGAAAAAGTTCATCGATTTTGCAAAAAAATCATCAAATTTCAGAAAATATTCATGAATTTGAAAAAAGTTCATGCGTTTAGGAAAAGGAAATAAGAAAAGAAAATAAAAAGGAACAAGAAAAAAAAGCCCAAAAAGTAGCGAACCCGTGAAAAATGTTTTTATGCGAGAA
Source organism: Triticum aestivum (assembly GCF_018294505.1). NCBI lineage: Eukaryota > Viridiplantae > Streptophyta > Magnoliopsida > Poales > Poaceae > Triticum > Triticum aestivum. The sequence continues at coordinate 388,667,260 of NC_057794.1, read as the reverse complement.
TAGTGAAAACTGTTTTGGGAAGCTTCCCAAAACTGGGGGCTCTCGTGACCTCGAGGAATAAAAGAAAGGATATAGGCACAAGTGCTTCGTTGTCCTGGTGGCCAGTGCGCTGCTTTGCCAACCGAGAGATCCTGAGTTTGAACCATCGATTGCACACACCCTTGTTATTGCAGTTTTGACCAAAAAGAAAAAGAAACAGGCCGGCCGTTTGCGCAAAGTGATGAAACGGGGGTCGTTTAAGATTTGCAGGTGCAATCAGCCCACGAAAGCGTCGATCTGCTGGCACGGTAGGTTGGGCCTCGAGCCTCTTCTAGTGATACGAATTTTATACAACACCAAAAAAACTGTACATGCTTTATGGAGTAATTTTATGGTAAGGATATGGCTTGTCCTTTGCAGACACCGTAGTACAGTAGCTTTGAGAGAAACTAGAGGAGTTTTTGTTGAAAATATTAACACTTTTCTGATTAGACTTATCCACGAGTAAACAGTAAGCATGGCATAAAAAGTATCCATTTCATAGCGATACCTAAGCATACTAGCACGTACAGAACATAGAATCGAACCATCTATGAGCAGTACATATACGGCTAGTATAAGTATGAGTAAACGAGGGATGAACAGATCATACCCTCCGGTTGGCCAGGCCAACGCGGCGGCGGCAGCAGCAGCCTCGGTGTCGTCCGTGGCCTTCTTCTTGGAGGCGGCGGCGGCGGCCATGGTGTCGATGCAGGGGAAGTAGTGGAAGCAGAGGCAAACGAAGTTGGGGACGGATCGGGAGCAGTCGCGTCGAGACGCTCCCCAAAAATCTTATTGCCGTTCTCCCGGGCAGGATCTCGAACGATAGGGTTTCGGAGGCACCTGCTCTCCCGACCAACCGTGCACGCGGTCATCGGGATGGAATCGCCGGAAGCAGCACAGAGAGAGGAACAGTAGCTGACGGCTAGGGTTGTACGAGAGGGAGTGAGTGAACTGAGTTAGGTTACTTCACTGGCCAGAGCCTTCTTATATAGTCTGCTAAGAAGAAAGTCGTGGGCCTTGCCGAGGCCCATGACACGAATCCCGGCAACGCAAGTCAGCCCACTGTCCAACGTGTTGGACAGTGGCCCACCTGTTAGCGACTCGTTAATTAATCCCTAATTAATTAATTTGTTCCTGAGCGGCAAAAATAAGCTTCGGCTCGGCTCATTCCCGCAACCCGCGGCGCACGCGTCGTGGCGAGGCGAGGCGAGGTGAGACGAGGCGCGGCGGGCGGAGGAGGAAGAGGAGCGCGCGTGTACCACTCCTCTTCCCAAGCTCCCAATGGCAAGTAGTAGAGCAGCCCTTATAAAGGGGTCTCAACTCTTCTCAACTAGCAAGGTGGGACTAAACTTCCCCACCACCTGTCATCTCATACATGGGCCTCAAGATTAACCAGGGATTAGTGTCTTATATAGGCCTAAGCCCATCCATAATCCAACAATCTTCCACTAGATCTCGAGGCACATAAGTTTGTCAACTGTTCCAAACAATGTTTGATATACCAGAATTTTCAGTGGAGACTGTTAACTTGAACTTCCACCTAGAGCAACAGGATTAGACTTCTTCACAACTGAACAATGGACTATGCCTTGAATTGTCAGTTTGACGTGCAGAAGTTTCGCCTATTGTCAGTTGATACATGGCTGCCGAAGGCTAAACCTCACGGGTGGAGCTTATTAGTCATACTTCGTACCTTCTCATGAGCTTAATAGAGATTACCCAATCTCATAGACTGTGACCAGCAGTCGGGGCTCACATAGGTGTGTTCCTCCAAAGAATGCTCTGTAGGTTAGCATCTTGCTTACACAAGCTTTGGAACACATTAAGACAAAAGTCAGCCTGCCTTACAGAATTGAGAGTATTGTGCATCTCCAATGGAGTGGGTTAATTAAGGATACTCTCCTCAGTTGACCGCTAGATTGTTTTCCCATGTCCTAATTCACGGGATCTCCGATCACATAGGTTGGGTTACCCCCATGGCAACTTACGTGGGTCTCATACCCATCTCCCTCGGTGCATTTTCTATCACAATCCGTGATAGCCCTTTCGTAAAAGGGTCTGCTAGATTCTTAGCCGTCTGGATGTAATCCAATGCTATTACTCCGGAGTTTCTTGATTTTCTGACAGATTTCAATCTTCTTCTTATGTGCTTTGTGGATTTCATGTTGTCCTTTGAACTCTTAGCCTTGGCAATCACTGTTTGATTGTCACAGTTCATAAGGACAGCCGGCACTGGTTTATCAACCACCGGCAAATCCATCAAAAGCTCTCGAAGCTATTCTGCTTCGACGCATGATGTGTCTAATGCTGTGAGTTCTGCTTCCATAGTCGATCTGGTTAAGATCGTCTGCTTGCAAGACTTCCAGGAAACAACACCACCACCAAGTGTGAAGACATGTCCACTTGTGGCTTTCATCTCATCAGCATCAGATATCCAATTCGAATCACTATACCACTCAAGTACCATTGGGTACCCAGAATAGTGAATTCCATAGTTCACAGTACCTTGCAAATAACGCATCACTCGCTCAACAGCATGCTAATGCACATCTCCCGGATTGGAAACAAACCGGTTCAGTTTGCACATAGCAAATGAGATGTCAGGACGAGTAGCACATACTAGGTACATCAGTGAACCAACCACTTGAGAATATCTCAATTGATCTACAGCCGTGCGTTCGAACTTTCGAATCCGCACGCTAGGATCATATGGTGTTGCAGAAGGTTTGCAGTCCGAATATCCAAAACGGCTCAAAATTTTCTCAACATAGTGGGATTGCAAAAGTGTAATTCCACCCTCATAATTTCTCAGTAGCTTGATGTTCAGGATAACATCAGCCACACCCAGGTCCTTCATCTCAAAGTTGTGAGATAGAAATGACTTGACCTCCTCAATGACCTTGAGGTGGGTCCCAAATATCAGTATGTCATCGACATACAGACACGGTATAACTCCTTCGCCCCCACCATAGCGATAGTATACACATTTGTCAGCTTCGTTCACAACAAAGCCAGCAGATGTCAGAGTAGTGTTGAACTTCTCATGCCATTGCTTAGGCGCTTGTTTCAGGCCATACAAAGATTTCACTAGCTTACACACCTTTCCTTCCTGACCATTTACTACAAAGCCATCCGGCTGTTGCATGTAAATTTCCTCGTCTAGCTCTCCGTTAAGAAAAGTCGTCTTAACGTCCATCTGATGAACGAGAAGACCATGCGAGGCAGCCAAAGCGAGTAACACTCGAATGGTTGTCAGTCTGGCCACAGGTGAATAAGTGTCAAAGAAATCCTCTTCTTCTTTCTGGGTATAACCCTTGGCCATAAGCCTAGCCTTGCACTTCTCAACAGTACCATCGAGCCTAAGCTTCCTTTTGAACACCCACTTACATCCTAATGGTCGACAACCATAAGGACGATCGGTGATCTCCCATGTCCCGTTAGCCAAGATGGAATCCATCTCACTACGGACCGCATTCTTCCAGTAGTCAGCATCTGGAGATTCATAAGCTTCTGAAATGGAGTTAGGAGTATCATCATCCACGAGGTACACGAGGAAATAATCACCAAAGGACTTTGCAGTCCTCTATCTATTGCTCCTAACAGGAGCTTCCTCGTCATCCTCCGTGGAACTCTTATCACTTTTATGTTCATAATATTCCATCGGAATAGCAGGTTCAGGAGTCTCATCAGATTCCAGTCTAGAATTGCTTTGCATATCTCTCATGGGGAAAATATCCTCAAAGAATGTAGCATCCCTAGACTCTATGATTGTACCGACCTTCTGGTCAGGTACCTCAGATTTCACCACTAGAAATCTATAGCCAACGCTATGCTTGGCATAGCCAAGAAAAACACAGTCCACGGTCTTTGATCCCAACTTGCGCTTTTTGATTATCGGCACATTGACTTTCGCCAAACAACCCCAAGTGCGCAAGTAAGAGAGCGTAGTTCTTTTCTTTTCCCATTGCTCATAGGGAGTAGTCTCATTATCCTTTGTGGGAACTTTATTCAGGACATGACAAGATGTCAATACAGCCTCCCCCCACCATGCCTTGGATAAACCCGATGTATCTAACATGGCGTTAACCAAATCAGTTAGAGTACGGTTTTTCCATTCGGCAACCCCGTTTGACTGGGGTGAGTAGGGAGGCGTCTCTCATGAATAATACCATGTTCCGCACAGAATAAATCAAACTCATTAGAAAAGTACTCTCCACCATGATCAGACTGGACTCGTTTTATTTTCTTCTCAAGTTGGTTCTCAACTTCAGCCTTATAGACTTTAAAGTAGTGTAGAGCCTTATCCTTAGTATTTAACAAATACACATAGCAAAACCTAGTGGAATCATCAATCAGAGTCATGAAGTATTTCTTTCCACCTTTAGTTAACACACCATTCATCTCACAAAGATCTGAATGTATGAGCTCTAGAGGTGCCAGGTGTCTCTCCTTCGCAGGCTTGTGAGGCTTACGAGGTTGCTTAGCTTGCACACACGCATGGCACTTAGAGCCTTCGGCTAAAGTGAAACTCTGGATTAAATCCATCTTAGCTAGCCGCGTCATACAACCAAAATTTATGTGACAAAGACGTGAATGCCAAACCTCAGATTCGTTCACATTAGAATGAATTTGGTTCACAACTTTATTACATAAATCCTCTAGGGAAAGGCGGAACAAACCACCCCAATCATATCCTTTCCCAACAAATGGTCCATACCGAGATACGACTACTTTGTTAGACTCAAATACTAACTTAAACCCTTCTTTACATAGAAGGGAGCCACTAACGAGATTCTTCTTTATGGCGGGGACATGCTGCACGTTCTTCAGTTGCACGATCTTTCCTAAAGTAAACTTCAGATCTACCGTGCCAACACCATGAACAGAAGCTGCGAGCTATTCCCCATCAGGACGGAACAATCTCGTGCGACCTGGTAGGAAGAAAACAAAGACACGTCAGCACACACATGAATATTGGCCCCAGTGTCAATCCACCAATCGGTGGACTGACTGACTGAAAGCATGGTAAACAGATTACCATACCCAGATGCCGCTGAAGAAATATACCCTAGAGGCAATAATAAATTTATTATTTATTTCCTTATATCATGATAAATGTTTATTATTCATGCTATAATTGTATTAACCGGAAACATAATACATGTGTGAATACATAGACAAACAGAGTGTCACTAGTATGCCTCTACTTGACTAGCTCGTTGATCAAAGATGGTTATGTTTTCTAACCATAGACATGAGTTGTCATTTGATTAACGGGATCACATCATTAGGATAATGATGTGATTGACATGACCCATTCCATTAGCTTAGCACCCGATCGTTTAGTATGTTGCTATTGCTTTCTTCATGACTTATACATGTTCCTGTGACTATGAGATTATGCAACTCCCGTTTGCCGGAGGAACACTTTGTGTGCTACCAAACGTCACAACGTAACTGGGTGATTATAGAGGTGCTCTACAGGTGTCTCCAAAGGTACATGTTGGGTTGGCGTATTTCGAGATTAGGATTTGTCACTCCGATTGTCGGAGAGGTATCTCTGGGCCCTCTCGGTAATGCACATCACTTAAGCCTTGCAAGCAATGCAACTAATGAGTTAGTTGCGAGATGATGTATTACGGAACGAGTAAATAGACTTGCCGATAACGAGATTGAACTAGGTATTGAGATACCGACGATTGAATCTCGGGCAAGTAACATACCGATGAGAAAGGGAACAACGTATGTTGTTATGCGGTCTAACCGATAAAGATCTTCGTAGAATATGTAGGAGCCAATATGAGCATTCAGGTTCCGCTATTGGTTATTGACCGGATACGTGTCTCGGTCATGTCTACATTGTTCTCGAACCCGTAGGGTCCGCACGCTTAACGTTACGATGACAATTTCATTATGAGTTTATATATTTTGATGTACCGAAGGTTGTTCGAAGTCCCGGATATGATCACGGACATGACGAGGAGTCTCGAAATGGTCGAGACATAAATATCGATATATTGGACGGCTATATTCGGACACCGAAGTGTTTCGGGTGATTTCAGAGAAAACCGGAGTGCTGGAAGGGTTACCGGAACCCTCCGAGGAAGTATTGGGCCTTAGTGGGCCTGAGGGGAGAGAGAGGGCAGCAGCCCAGGAGGTGGCGCGCCCCCTCCCATGAGGTGTCCGAATTGTACTAGGGGAGGGGGCGCGGCCCCTCTTTCCTTCTCCCTCTCCCTCTCTTTCCTTCCCCCTTCTCTCTTCCTAGTTGGACTAGGAAAGGGGAGTCCTACTCCTACTAGGAGGAGGACTCCCCCCTCCTTGGCGCGCCCCAAGGGCCGGCCGGCCTCCCCCTTGCTCCTTTATATACGAGGGCAGGGGGGCACATCTAGACACACCAGTTGATCTTCATGATCGTTCTCTTAGCCGTGTGCGGTGCCCCCCTCCACCATAATCCTCGATAATATTGTAGCGGTGCTTAGGCGAAGCCCTACGACGGTAGAACATCAAGATCATCACCACGCCATCGTGCTGACGGAACTCTTCCCCGACACTTTGCTGGATCAGAGTCCGGGGATCGTCATCGAGCTGAACGTGTGCTAGAACTCGGAGGTGCCATAGTTTCGGTGCTTGATCGGTCGGGCCGTGAAAACGTACGACTACATCAACCGCGTTGTGCTAACGCTTCCGCTTCCGGTCTACGAGGGTACGTAGACAACACTCTCCTCTCGTTGCTGTGCATCACCATGATCTTGCGTGTGCGTAGGATTTTTTTTGAAATTACTACGTTCCCCAACAGTGGCATTCGAGCCTAGGTTTTATGTGTTGATGTTATATGCACGATTAGAACACAAGTGAGTTGTGGACGATATAAGTCATACTGCTTACCAGCATGTCATACTTTGGTTCGGCGGTATTGTTGGATGAAGCGGCCCGGACCGACATTACGCGTACGCTTACGCGAGACTGGTTCTACCGACGTGCTTTGCACACAGGTGGCTGGCGGGTGTCAGTTTCTCCAACTTTAGTTGAACCGAGTGTGGCTACGCCCGATCCTTGAGAAGGTTAAAACAGCACCAACTTGACAAACTATCGTTGTGGTTTTGATGCATAGGTAAGAACGGTTCTTGCTAAGCCCGTAGCAGCCACGTAAAACTTGCAACAACAAAGTAGAGGACGTCTAACTTGTTTTTGCAGGGCATGTTGCAATGTGATATGGTCAAGACGTGATGAGATATAAGTTGTTGTATAAGATGATCATGTTTTGTTGAAGTTATCGACAATTGGCAGAAGCCTTATGGTTGTCTCTTTATTGCATAAGATGCAAGCGTCAAATAATTGCTTTACTTTATCGCTATGCGATAGCAATAGTTGCAAGAGCAATAGTTGGCGAGACGACCATGTGACGACACATTGATATAGATCAAGATGATGGAGATCATGGTGTCATGCCGTTGACGATGGAGATCATGACAATACTTTGGAGATGGAGATCAAAGGCACAAGATGATCATGGCCATATCATGTCACATATTATGATTGCATTTGATGTTTATCTTTTATGCATCTTATTTTGCTTAGTTCGACGGTAGCTTTATAAGATGATCCCTTACTAAAAATTTCAAGGTATAAGTGTTCTCCCTGAGTATGCACCGTTGCCAAAGTTCGTCATGCCCAGAAACCACGTGATGATTGGGTGTGATAAGCTCTATGTCCATATACAACGGGTGCAAGCCAGTTTTGCACACGCAGAATACTCAGGTTAAACTTGACGAGCTTAGCATATGCAGATATGGCCTCGGAACACTGGAGACCAAAAGGTCGAGCGTGAATCATATAGTAGATATGATCAACATAATGATGTTTACCATTGAAAACTACTCCATTTCACGTGATGATCGGTTATGGTTTAGTTGATTTGGATCACGTGATCACTTAGATGATTAGAGGGATGTCTATCTAAGTGGGAGTTCTTAAGTAATATGATTAATTGAACTTTAATTTATCATGAACTTAGTCCTGGTAGTATTAGCATATCTATGTTGTAGATCAATAGCTCGCGATGTTGCTCCCCGTTTAATTTTTATATGTTCCTAGAGAAAACTAAGTTGAAAAATGTTAGTAGCAATGATGCGGATTGGATCCGTGATCTGAGGATTATCCTCATTGCTGCACAGAAGGATTATGTCCTTGATGCACCGCTAGGTGACTGACCTATTGCAGGAGCAGATGCAGATGTTATGAACGTTTGGCTAGCTCAATATGATGACTACTTGATAGTTTAGTGCACCATGCTTAAACGGCTTAGAATTGGGACTTCAAAGACGTTTTGAACGTCATGGACCATATGAGATGTTCCAGGAGATGAAGTTAATATTTCAAGCAAATACCCGAGTTGAGAGATATGAAATCTCCAACAAGTTCTATAGCTAAAAGATGGAGGAGAATAGCTCAAGCAGTGAGCATGTGCTCAGATTGTCTGGGCACTACAATCACTTGAATCAAGTGGGAGTTAATCTTCCAGATAAAATAGTGATTGACAGAATTCTCTAGTCACCATCACCAAGTTAGTAGAACTTCGTGATGAACTATGATATGCAAGGGATAACGGAAACGATTCCCAAGCTCTTCGTAATGCTAAAATCGATGAAGGTAGAAATCAAGAAAAATATCAAGTGTTGATGGTAGTCAAGACCACTAGTTTCAAGAAAAGGGCAAAGGGAAGAAGGGGAACTTCAAGAAGAACGGCAAGCAAGTTGCTGCTCAAGTGAATAAGCCCAAGTCTGGTCCTAAGCCTGAGACTAAGTGCTTCTACTGCAAAGGGACTGGTCACTAGAAGTGGAACTGCCCCAAGTATTTGGCGGATAAGAAGGATGGCAAAGTGAACAAAGGTATATTTGATATACAGATTATTGATGTGTATTTTACTAGTGTTCGTAGCAACCCCTCGGTATTTGATACTGGTTCGGTTGCTAAGAGTAGTAACTCGAAACGGGAGTTGCAGAATGAACATAGACTAGTTAAGGGTGAAGTGATGATATGTGTTGGAAGTGGTTCCAAGATTGATATGATCATCATCTCACACTCCCTATACTTTTGGGATTAGTGTTGAACCTAAATAAGTGTTATTTGGTGTTTGCGTTGAGCATGAATATGATTTGATCATGTTTATTGCAATACGGTTATTCATTTAAGTAAGAGAATAAATTGTTGTTCTGTTTACATGAATAAAACCTTATATGGTTACACACCCAATGAAAATGGTTCGTTGGATCTCGATCGTAGTGATACACATATTCATAATATTGAAACCAAAAGATGCAAAGTTAATAATGATAGTGCAACTTATTTGTGGCACTGCCGTTTAGGTCATATTGGTGTAAAGCGCATGAAGAAAATCCATGCTGATGGGCTTTTGGAATCACATGATTATGAATCAGTTGATGCTTGCGAACCATGCCTCATGGGAAGGATGACTAAGACTCCGTTCGCCGGAACAATGGAGCGAGCAACAGATTTGTTGGAAATCATACATACTGATGTATGCGGTCCGATGAATATTGAGGCTCGCGGCAGGTATCATTATTTTCTGATCTTCACAGATGATTTGAGCAGATATGGGTATATCTACTTGATGAAACACAAGTTTGAAACATTTGAAAAGTTCAAAGAATTTCAGAGTGAAGTGGAGAATCATTGTAACAAAAAGTTTCTACAATATAATCGCAGAAGTAAAATATTTGAGTTACGAGTTTGGCCTTCACTTAAAAACAATGTGAAATAATTTCACTACTCACGCCACCTGGAACACCACAGTGTAATGGTGTGTCCGAATGTCATAACCATACTTTATTAGATATGGTGCGATCTATGATGTCTCTTACCGATCTACCACTATCGTTTTGGGGTTATGCATTAGAGAGAACTGCATTCATGTTAAATAGGGCACCATCTAAATCCGTTGAGACGACACCGTATGAACTATGGTTTGTCAACAAACCTAAGATGTCGTTTCTTAAAGTTTGAGGTTGCAATGCTTATGTGAAAAAGTTTCAACCTGATAAGCTCAAACCCAAATTGAAGAAATGCGTCTTCATAGGATACCCAAAAGAAAATGTTGGGTACACCTTCTATCACAGATCCGAAGGCAAGATATTCGTTGCTTTGAATGGATACTTTCTAGAGAAGGAGTTTCTCTCGAAACAAGTGAGTGGGAGGAAAGTAGAACTTGATAAGGTAATTGTACCTGCTCCCTTATTGGAAAGTAGTTCATCACAGAAATCTGTTCCTGTGACTACTACACCAATTAGTGAGGAAGCTAATGATGATGATCATGTAACTTCAGATCAAGTTACTATCGAACCTCGTAGGTAAACCAGAGTGAGATCCGCACCAGAGTGGTACGGTAATCCTGTTCTGGAGGTCGTGTTACTTGACCATGACGGGCCTACGAACTATGAGGAAGCGATGATGAGCCCAGATTCCGCGAAATGGCTTGAGGCCATGAAATCTGAGATGAGATCCATGTATGAGAACAAAGTATGGACTTTGATTGACTTGCCCAAAGATCGGCGAGCCATTGAGATTAAATGGATCTTCAAGAGGAATACGGACGTTGATAGTAGTGTTACTATCTACAAAGCTAGAATTGTCGCAAAAGGTTTTCGACAAGTTCAAGGTGTTGACTACGATGAGAGCTTCTCACTCGTATCTATGCTTAAGTCTGTCCGAATCATGTTAGCAATTGCCACATTTTATGAAATCTGGCAAATGGATAAACAAAACTGCATTCCTTAATGGATTTATTAAAGAAGAGTTGTATATGATGCAACCAGAAGGTTTTGTTAATCCTAAAGGTGCTAACAAAATATGCAAGCTCCAGCGATCCATCTATGGACTGGTGCAAGCATCTCGGAGTTGGAATATAAGCTTTGATAAGTTGATCAAAGTATATAGTTTTATACAGACTTGCGGTGAAGTCTGTATTTACAAGAAAGTGAGTGGGAGCACTACATCATTTCTGATAAGTACTCCCTCCGTCCCAAAATTCTTGTCATAAATTTTTCTAAATACGGATGTATCTAGTTACGTTTTAGTATTAGACAAATCTAAGACAAGAATTTTGGGACGGAGGGAGTATATGTGAATGACATATTGTTGATCGAAGATAATGTAGAATTATTCTGCAAAGCATAAAGGAGTGTTTGAAAGGAGTTTTTCAAAGAAAGACCTCGGTGAAGCTGCTTACATATTGAGCATCAAGATCTATAGAGATAGATCAAGACGCTTGATAAGTTTTTCAATGAGTACATACCTTGACAATATTTTGAAGTAGTTCAAAATGGAACAGTCAAAGAAAGAGTTCTTGCCTGTGTTACAATGTGTGAAACTGAGTAAGACTCAAAGCCCGACCATGGCAGAAGATAGAAAGAGAATGAAACTCATTCCCTATGCCTTGGCCATAGGTTCTATAAAATATGCCATGCTGTGTACCAAATCTATTGTATACCCTACACTGTTTTTGGCAAGGGAGTACAATAGTGATCTAGGAGTAGATCACTGGACAACGGCCAAAATTATCCTTAGTGGAATAAGTATATGTTTCTCGATTATGGAGGTGACAAAAAGGTTCATCGTAAAGGGTCACGTCGATGCAAATTTTGACACTGATCCAGATGACTCTAAATCTTAATTTGGATACATATTGAAAGTGGGAGGTATTAGCTAGAGTAGCTCCGTGCAGAGCATTGTTGACATAGAAATTTGCAAAATACTTACGGATCTGAATGTGGTAGTCCCGTTGACTAAACTTCTCTCACAAGCAAAATATGAGCACACCTTAGTACCCTTTGGGAGTTGGTCACATGTCGATGTGAACTATGGGTGTTAATCACATGGTGATGTGAACTATTGGTATTAAATCACATGGCGATGTGAACTAGATTATTGACTCTAGTGCAAGTGGGAGACTGAAGGAAATATGCCCAAGAGGCAATAATAAAGTTATTATTTATTTCCTTATATCATGATAAATGTTTATTATTCATGCTATAATTGTATTAACCGGAAACATAATACATGTGTGAATACATAGACAAATAGAGTGTCACTAGTATGCCTCTACTTGACTAGCTCGTTGATCAAAGATGGTTATGTTTCCTAACCATAGACATGAGTTGTCATTTGATTAACGGGATCACATCATTAGGAGAATGATGTGATTGACATGACCCATTCCATTAGCTTAGCACCCGATCGTTTAGTATGTTGCTATTGCTTTCTTCATGACTTATACATGTTCCTGTGACTATGAGATTATGCAACTCCCGTTTCCCGGAGGAACACTTTGTGTGCTACCAAATGTCACAACGTAACTGGGTGATTATAAAGATTCTCTACAGGTGTCCCCAAAGGTACATGTTGGGTTGGCGTATTTCAAGATTAGGATTTGTCACTCCGATTGTCGGAGAGGTATCTCTGGGCCCTCTCGGTAATGCACATCACTTAAGCCTTGCAAGCAATGCAACTAATGAGTTAGTTGCGATATGATGTATTACGAAACGAGTAAAGAGACTTGCCGATAACGAGATTGAACTAGGTATTGAGATACCGACGATCGAATCTCGGGCAAGTAACATACCGATGACAAAGGGAACAACGTATGTTGTTATGCGGTCTAACCGATAAAGATCTTCGTAGAATATGTAGGAGCCAATATGAGCATCCAGGTTCCGCTATTGGTTATTGACCGGAGACATGTCTCTGTCATGTCTACATTGTTCTCGAACCCGTAGGGTGCGCACGCTTAACGTTAAGATGACAGTTTCATTATGAGTTTATATATTTTGATGTACCGAAGGTTGTTCGGAGTCCCGGATATGATCACGGACATGACGAGGTCTCGAAATGGTCGAGACATAAAGACCGATATATTGGACGGCTATATTCAGACACCGGAAGTGTTTCGGGTGATTTCGGAGAAAACCAGAGTGCCGGAAGGGTTACCGGAACCCTCCGGTGAAGTATTGGGCCTTAGTGGGCCTGAGGGGAGAGAGAGGGCAGCAGCCCAGGAGGTGGCGCGCCCCCTCCCATGAGGAGTCCGAATTGGACTAGGGGAGGGGGCTCGGCCCCTCTTTCCCTCTCCCTCTCCCTCTCTTTCCTTCCCCCTTCTCTCTTCCTAGTTGGACTAGGAAAGGGGAGTCCTACTCCTACTAGGAGGAGGACTCCACCCTCCTTGGCGCGCCCAAGGGCCGGCCGACCTCCCCCCTTGCTCCTTTATATACCGGGGCAGGGGGCACCTCTAGACACACAAGTTGATCTTCGTGATCGTTCTCTTAGCCGTGTGCGGTGCCCCCTCCACCATAATCCTCGATAATATTGTAGCGGTGCTTAGGCGAAGCCCTGCGACGGTAGAACATCAAGATCGTCACCGCGCCGTCGTGCTGACGGAACTCTTCCCCGACACTTTGCTGGATCGGAGTCTGAGGATCGTCATCGAGCTGAACGTGTGCTAGAACTCGGAGGTGTCGTAGTTTCGGTGCTTGATCGGTCGGGCCGTGAAGACGTACGACTACATCAACCGCGTTGTGCTAACGCTTCCGCTTCCGGTCTACGAGGGTACGTAGACAACACTCTCCCCTCTCGTTGCTGTGCATCACCATGATATTGCGTGTGCGTAGGAATTTTTTTGAAATTACTATGTTCCCCAACAACCGCATCATTGTTGCTCAGAGTGACATTCACAGACTTGGAGTCCTATGCTGACTTCTTATACTTGTTTGGGCACTTGTTCACCCAATGTTCATCTGAACCACAAGTAAAGCAGCCATCTCTCTTTTTGTCTTTCTTCTTACCCTTCTTCTTAAAGGTAGTATTCTGCTGGACAGAGTTCTTTCCCTTGAACTTGTGGAAGTTCTTCTGCACCACATTGGCGCTAGAAGAACCCTTTGCCCCTTTCACGTGCGAGTCATTTGCTCTCGAGTTCTGCTCAACACTGAGATGACCAATGACATCCTCAAAAGAGAATTCACGTCTCAAGTGCTTGAGAGAAGTAGCAAAGTTCCTCCAGCTAGGAGGGAGTTTTGCAATAATGCAACCCGCGACAAACTTGTCCGGTAACTCACACTTCAGGAGTTCCAGCTCCTTAGCAATGCACTGTATCTCATGAGTCTGGTCCAATACAGTACTGTTATCAACCATCCTGTAATCATGGAACTGCTCCATGGCATACAGCTCACTGCCAGGATCAGTTGCGCCGAATTTGACTTCGAGCGCATCCCATAAGTTTTTGGCAACACCCATATGAATATAGGCGTCAACCAACTTGTCTCCAATCACACTCAGAATTGCTCCCAGAAAGATTGTGGTTGCCTCCCTAAACGCCTTCTCCTGTTCAGGAGCAATCGTTTCTGTGAGGGACACACCACCAACCCAAAACACGTTCATCGCTGTGAGCCACAAGGTGGTCCTAGTCTGCCAACGCTTAAAATGCGTCCCGGTAAACTTTTCCGGTTTCAGAGTAGCAGCAAAGCGTTGAATCGAAAAGTGCCTAAAATAAGGCTTTTGGATTGTTGGAAATATTAGCACTTTTCCGATTAGACTTATCCACGAGTAAACAGTAAGCATGGCGTAAAAGGTATGCATCTCATAGCGATACCTAAGCATACTAGCACGTACAGAAAATAGAATCAAACCATCTATGAGCAGCACATATACGGCAAGCATAAGTACGAGTAAACGAGGGATGAACAGATCATACCCTCCGGTTGGCCAAGCCAACGTGGCAGCGGCAGCAGCAGTCTCGGCGTCGTCCGTGGCCTTCTTTTTGGAGGCGGCGTCGTCGGCCATGGTGTTGATGCAGGGGAAGTAGTGGAAGTAGAGGCGGACGAAGTTGGGGACGGATCGGAGGGAGTGAGTGAACTGACGACGAATACGCGGGTCAATAAGCTTCGGCTCATTCCTGCAACCCGCGGCGCCAGGCCAGGCCAGCGGCGGCGGAGGAGGAGCGCGTGTGTACCACTCCTTTTTCCAAGCTCCCAATGGCAAGTGGTAGAGCAGCTCTTATAAAGGGGTCTCAACTCTCCTCAACTATCAAGGCGGGACTAAACTTTCCACCACCTACCATCTCATACATGGGCCTTAAGATTAACAGGGATTAGTGTCTTATATAGGCCTAAGCCCATCCATAATCCAATAGTTTTAACACCTAAAAGCCTAGACAAATTTTATACAACACCAAATCCTGTACGAGAAGAAGCACATGCCACAGGTGGTAAGCAATTCAAACTATTTAAAAAAAACTGTATCAGAAGAAGCGGAAAAAAAACCGCACCCGTATGTACATGGATTGCTTGTCCTTTGCAGACGCCGTAGTACAGTAATGCTAGCTTCGAGAGAAAATGGACGGCATGGCTCCTTGTCCATACCACCACAGTAGTACTACGTAGTACTATCTACCTCACGTCGCTTTTGTCAGCAAAGCAGCTACTGCTGCTACCCTATGTCACACACAACAGGTCAAAAGTGCTTTCTCACGCTGGGTAGCCTCGCCGCTATTTCTCTTCTTCTTCACAGCGTTCGTCTGCGAAGCACAGCTACTAGATGCTAGAAACAAAAATAGGAAGAGAAAAAGGTTACTAGCAGCACAGCAGCGACGCGTCACTCGGCGCTGGCCATCGAACTGCGCGATCATGGCTACAACGCAGCAGCAGCCTTGCGCGCGCCCTCTGGCCGTAGTAGTATAGTCCCGTTTAGATCAGATGAAATCTCGGTCACTGGCAAAAGCGAGGCCGATCAGCTCAGTCCGGTCGGCGCGCGGAACAACGGGACGGCGCAGGCACCTCTAATCCTTGACCGATCACATGAATAAGAAATCGATCAGTCTCGGATCGAAATCAAATCATCAAAAGGGACGAGCGCCTCTTTCGATAAAAACAAAAGGGAAAGGAATCCCCAGAACGAGCAGAGAGCCCGCCGTG
Organism: Triticum aestivum; assembly: GCF_018294505.1. Lineage (NCBI taxonomy): Eukaryota > Viridiplantae > Streptophyta > Magnoliopsida > Poales > Poaceae > Triticum > Triticum aestivum. The sequence goes on along the minus strand of NC_057794.1, from coordinate 388,651,265 downwards.
GCTTTCACTTTTGTTTTGCTCTCCTCTCCGGAGATCAAGATCAGGGTCGTAAAGGGAGGGAGGGAACGCTGGTTGGCGATTTTGGAAAACGAGAAGATCCCTAGGACTGTGCGAGAGGAAAGGAATGTTACATACTTCGGTTCGTTTTCCAAAGCAACGGCGTTCCTCCATAAAGCACATCACGTCACGTTGAGAAAAAAAGTAGATCACGCGACGTGTGCATATATTACAGGCGGTCACGTAAAGCGAGCAGAAACGGGGACGGATGAGCAATGCGTATGGTGGTGTTATTATGGTTACCGTAACAGGATCACGCCATTGAAGTGAAAGCCACGTACGTACTGGGATTACGGAACTTCATTATTATAAACAGTGCAACGCCGGCCCGGTTCCATGAAGTAATGCTACATATACGGACGAGTTACATGATTTTATAAAGATGATTAATTTGATTGGTCAATTGGTGAGGAGATGGCTCACCCATCCTGAAAATCGGGGGGGCAAGTATATGATTGATTAGTAGATGAAAAACATTCTAGTCGGCGTGTAATTGCGTGTAACTTTTTATATGTTTAGTTTTATTGGATTTCATGGCCGGTGGCAAAGGAAAACCGTGGGAGAGAGCGGATGAGATGGTCGGATAGACGCACCGGGACGATGGGAGGCAGGGCGCACTGGTTCGGCGCGAGAGACACGCGCGTTGCTAGTGGGTGTTTCATGTTTGGGCTGCTGCTGCGCAGCAAAGAACACGGCATGATTCTTTTTTTTCTGTCCAGAACAGTGGCACGACAGGCTCAGCGCACGCTAATGAGGATGCCACCATCGTGTCGTGTCCGACTAGGCCCGAATCATGTACGTACATATTGGACGGTGATCGAAAAAAGAAGTATTCCAGGCACTGTGGGCTGTGGTTTGTCCATGCTTTGGGAATTTCTGGCCCCAGCACACAGCGCATCCACATGATTAGGACGAGAGGGCGGGTTGGTGGCATACGCGTTATACCAAGCCCCCTACTGCTACCGCTAGTACTTTTTTTTTGAAACTTTTAATTTTTTAATCATGTTAGTACGACGAACATTAGAAATAATAAAAATTACATCCAAAAAACGGCGACTACAAGCATTGAAGTGAGCCGAAGGCATGTCGCCATCATTGCCGCTCCCTCGTCGAAGCCGAGCAAAATTTGTTGCGGTAGACAGTCGGGAAGTCGTCGTGCTAAGACTCCATAGAACCAGCGCATCAGAATAGCAACCGCCGCCACTGAAGAGTAGCGTAAATCAAAATGATCCAATCTAAAAACACACGAACATAGACAAAACTACGATCAGATCAAGCAAATCCAAGGCCAGATCCACCGGAGACACACCTTCACACGCCCACGAACGATACTAGACGCACCATCGGGACACATGCTAGGCGGGGAGAACCTTATTCCATCTTCACAGAGCCGCCACTATCTCGTTTTACTAAGCAGGACAAAAATCCTAACAAAACTCAAAGAAAACATTTAAAAATGAAGCCCTCCCGCTGACAAGGGTCAGGATCCACCGCGCCATGGCCCTCAGGCTACCAGAGGCGAGACGGGCCGGTGGCGGTGCATTTGCTTCGGGAAGGAGGTGTTTACCTTTTTTTGGTAGAAGGAGGTGTTTACCGAAGCAGTGGTTAGGGCATCTCCAACGGTGACCCGCAAATTTGCTTCGGCATCTGTTTGCGGACAGGGGAGCTAGTGTGCGGACATTGATTATGAAGCCACCGCCCAACACTAACCACATACTTCAAACTCTTTTTCAACAAACTAGATGAAATTCATGCAAACACAACGGATTTCATACAAACTGGAAAAAATCTTTACATTTTGGACGTGTTTTTGACTAAAAACGATGCCGGACTAAGATAAAACTAGTCTACGACCAGCGCCGGCGGATATCCATTCCAAGTTCCGACGACATGGATACCCTTGACTAGTCTACTGACGACCGCGATGGATCTCTATTGTCGTCCCCATGTCCGGCAGCCATGAGCCCAGAGGTATCTGCTTCAGTGCAAAGGGCGGCTCGCTTTCCCACCGCTCATCAGAGTGGAACCGCCGGCTGATGCTTCACGCGGAGGGGAAGGGTCCCTACGCTTCACGGATCAAAGTTGGTTTTTGGGTAGAGGGACGACGGCGGCCTGCCAGAGGGCAAGGCACCAGCTGTGTACGCCGGCGTCGCTTCGGTGATGGCCTTCATGGGACCCAAGCGGGGGTGGCGGCCTCTCGTGTTCTATTTCTCCCTGATGATGGCGGCGGACGCGAACGTGTTGGCAGCTACCTCGTCGATGTCTGCGCAACCGGCTTCTTTCTCTGCTGGCAGGGCGTAGTTACGCGTGCGTTGGCGTCAGGTGGCGTGGTCGCATGCATGGGAGGGGCGTTACGACACAACGTCATTCATGGCAACCACAATGCCTGTTCCGCCGTGCTCCCCCCGTGCCGACCTGGAGCAACTCGCCACTCCTCGGCTCGTGACCAGTGGGCTCGACGGGCCATCCAGCCGATTTTTATGCCGGGGAACTTTTCTTCCTGCTCGCTGGATGCTATGGAGAAAATTGTTCGACGAGGAAATGAGGGCCGAAGATGTGGTGCGGTTCTTGCTCAGTGCCTGGCATCATTTAAATAGCAGGCGGACGCGAGGAGCCAACCATCGTTGTGTTTAATGCCGGCCGGCTTGCGAACAGACGTGTGGCCGGAGTAGGTATCTCAGCACATGCGCGGGGTTAATGAAGGAAGGCGGGCAACTTGCAGCTATTTGAATGCGCGAGGAGGTGTGTTCAGTCAGACCGTGCCCTGGGCTGACACGCTGCTTCAATGGCGGAGACAGTGAAAAGTCGTGTTTGCTCTGAGTCAACGTCAATGTGCAGCTGCCGCCGGACGAGAACGTGCGTGAGCGCGAGGAAGGAAGGGGTTTGGATGGTCAGAAGCGATTGTGGATGCTGTTCGGACTCACGTAAAGTCGTCACATTTATCTCTAGTTTCTGGTTGTGAGAGAATTTACGTCCGGATTGACCTCTAGACTAATACAGACCAGTCCGAACCTACGGGACGGCTTTTTCGGGTGATTCGAGGGGTCGACGTTGGAGATGGCCTTACCGCCGGTACTCACCTTCTTTTATAACGGTAATAATACAAGAAGGATGTTTTTTTTACATCAAATATAAGAAGGAAGTTCACTGCAAACAAAGCGGCAGAATCCAAGCGCGGAAGCAGCAGAGAAGGACTATACACCGCCCAGCCAGTACCACTATTACTACTACTGCCTCGCCCGCTCTGCCCTGCCATCATTGTCTCCGCAGCACACAAGAGAGAGAGAAGGAGAAGAAGACGCGCTCTCCCCGCTACGAATTACGCGCGGCCCGGCAGTTGTGTGATTGTGTCCCCTTCCCCCTCCCCCAACCTCTTTTGTCATCCTCCCGTTACTACACCACACCACCTCCATTACTCGCAAGGACCAGGCCAAGGAGCGAGCGATGCAGTCATCTCGCCCTCCACCGCACGCCAAGCCGCCGAGGTCAGCCCCGGGCCACGCGCGCTCCCGCTCCCAGCTCGCGCAGGTGCGCCCGGATCCCGCCCACGACTTCGAGTTCCGCTTCGACTTCCTTCCCGACGCCTTCCGCTTCCACATGGACGCCGGCGCCAAGCCGGCGGCCGCGAAGGACAAGGAGGAGGTCCTTGCTGGGTTCGACAAGGTGAGGCTCAGCATTGCGTCCAGCGAGGAGGAGGAGGAGGACGACGACGGGGCGCCGCCGAGGAGCTCCTTCTCCGGGGCCAGCCACCCGCCGGAGCCGGTCGACGAGATGGACCACGTGCTCGTCGCCGTGGACCACGGGCGGGGCGACAAGAAGGCGCCGCCGCCGGCGGCGGCGGCCAAGCCGGTGATCGTGTGGGACGCGTCCCCGCCGGTGAGCGCCGCCGCGAGCCCGCACAGCAGCATGGGCGACAGCTCCTCCGGCGGCGGGGCGGTCACGACCACCTGCACCAGCATGGCGCCCAGCGGCACCGTCACGAGCCGGAGCGCCAAGACCAGCGTCAGCAGCAGCGCGGCCAGCGACTGGAGCAACGGCACGGCCGGCGCCGGCGGGAGCGGCGGCGCGGGCGGGAAGCCCCACAAGGGGGGCGACCCTAGGTGGAAGGCCGTCCTGGCGGCGCGCGCGCGGGACGGGCCCCTCGGGATGGGGGACTTCCGGCTGCTCCGCCGGCTCGGCTGCGGCGACATCGGGACGGTGTACCTCTCCGAGCTCAGCAAGGGCGGCGGCGGCGCGGCCAGGGCGCCGTGGTTCGCGATGAAGGTGATGGACAAGGCGTCGCTGGAGAGCCGCCGGAAGCTGAGCCGCGTGGAGACGGAGCGCGAGATCCTGCAGCTGCTGGACCACCCCTTCCTCCCCACCCTCTACGCCCACTTCGAGACCGACAAGTTCGCCTGCCTCGTCATGGAGTTCTGCCCCGGCGGCGACCTCCACGCCCTCCGCCAGCGCCAGCCCGGCAAGCTCTTCCCGGAGCACGCCGCAAGGTACGGTTTCGGTGCATCTTTGCAGCTAATCTGTGGAACAATTCTCGTTCCAAGCATCTGACATGGCTCTCTTTCGCTCAGGTTCTATGCCGCGGAGGTGCTCCTTGCGCTGGAGTACCTGCACATGCTCGGGGTGGTGTACCGCGACCTGAAGCCGGAGAACGTGCTGGTCAGGGACGACGGCCACGTCATGCTCTCCGACTTCGACCTCTCCCTCCGCTGCGCCGCCTCGACGACGCTGGTCCGGCCGTCGCTGCCCTGCAGCGCCTCCGGCCCCAACGGCGGCGCCTGCATCCAGCCCACGTGCTTCATGCCCAAGCTCTTCGGCGGCCGGAGCAGCAAGAAGAGCGCCTCCGCGGCCTCCAGATCGAAGAGCGGCGAGCAGCAGCAGGGCGCCATGCCGGAGCTCGTCGTGGAGCCGACCGGCGCGCGGTCCATGTCGTTCGTGGGCACGCACGAGTACCTGGCGCCGGAGATCATCAAGGGGGAGGGCCACGGCAGCGCGGTGGACTGGTGGACCTTCGGCGTGTTCCTGCACGAGCTCATGTACGGCAAGACGCCGTTCAAGGGGCAGACGAACCGGGCCACGCTGTTCAACGTCGTCGGCCAGCAGCTCCGGTTCCCGGAGGGCGGCCCGCCGACGAGCTGCGCCAGCAAGGACCTCATCAGGGGCCTGCTGGCCAAGGAGCCCCAGGGCCGGCTCGGCGTGAAGAGGGGGGCGGCCGAGATCAAGCAGCACCCCTTCTTCGAGGGTGTCAACTGGGCGCTCATCCGGTGCAGCACGCCGCCCGGCGTGCCCAGGCCCGTGGAGCCCATCGCCTTCGCAGCAATGCCGGCGAAGTCGGCGTCCATGGACAGGGTGGAGACGAATTACAACAGCAGCAAGAGGGTGCCAGCAGGGCCAGGGGCAGACCATGTGGAGTCTGGAGGGAAATTCCTCGACTTTGAGTTCTTTTAGTTAGGGAATTTGAGTTTTAGCCTGAAAATCTGAAACTGTATCACTTGTGTTCTTAACCTTAGATAATACAGTACTTGTTGTGGTCTGAGCTGCAGCTGTAGCTCCATAGTGTCAGTATTTGGCAATGACATACATGACCAGTTTTATTTAATCTTGTAGCTTTTCTGGGCTTGTCATGGGAATTTTCAAGTGAAATTCATGCATTCCAAAGACGCCAGATATTATTTCATGCAATGCTACTATGCAAATTCTTAAAAAGGACAAACCCAGTGCTAGAAGCGCCCAGGTCTGGCAAAGGATTATAAGAGGCAAACCTTGCCCCCCGGCAAATTCTTATACGACTTTTTTTGAAAATGGTAGGAAGATTGCGGGTTCAATGTTCACCAGGAAAACCCACTGCTTGTATTCCATACCTGAATACAAGCTATGGGGCAAAAAACCTGGTACAACCCTATTACAGAAAACACAGTAGTTTCATAAGTTCAAGCAACACCCAATTCTTCTTCAGAGAAAAGCCCAAGCAGTTCTCAGCTCGGTGCCGAGGCTTCGACACCATCAAACGTGTTGCTTCATCTCACAGCGTCCTGCAATGACTGTGGGCGAAGTCCTGAGACCAAAAAGGTCGATCGATTAATTAAAGGTAATAAAGAGCATACATGAATGGGTAGTACAATCATAATGCAGCCATGGTGCTTGACAGTGCTCGGATTCCTTACCGACAGAGCACTCCAGGTTCAGGAGGGGTTCCAAAGGTTGGGATTACTTCTTCTGGCGCAGGCTCCTTGATCCGATCCAACCTTGCAGCACTTCCTGCTTCCCTTTCTCTGCATTCCTTCACCAGATTCCATGGGAGGTTAACATGTTGCGCCTGCTGGCGGCGTTGGCATGTCTCCTTGCTCCGACGTCCCCCATGTTGTCTTGCTCCTCCAGACGTTCCAGTCGTCGCTCCCTTGCCGTGTCTCGCCTCCCCCTTGGACAAATCCAGTTCAGTTTCTTCTCCAACAAGAAGCAGCCCAGGCAGAGTGTGTTGCAGTTGCAACGGTTCCAAAGTATCAACCGTGATGCCTATATCACAGGTAGTAGTAGGACCCTACAGACTTTTGTTCTTTGTCTTTCGTAGAGTCCAGCTTGTTTATCCGCGGCCTATAGTTGGTTGGGTCTCTTCTGAACGTGATGTCAAGTTGCTGCCACAAGATAATGTTGAACAAAAGAAAGAAAAATTAGTGGATGAGAACACCAAGTGAAGTTTTTTAGTATTCTGAAACGGAGGTAGCCACCAGATTACACTATGGAAAGATAAATGAACAAATAGATCCAAATTCAGAGTCAAAGTTAGGAAATAAGAAACCAACTTGAGCTGGTGCTGTTATTATAACTTTTGTTGACAACTCTGGCTAGCTGCACTTACCGATAGGAATTTATTCATCCCAGAGAGTAAAGTCTGAGGTGCATTAGCAGTACAGTCTACAGAAGGCCGTCCCTCGTAAACAATAACCTTGTCAGCTAAGTAGGTTGCCATGATGAAGTCATGCTCAACAACAAATGCGGTTTTCTTTGCATGAAAGATGAATCTTTTGATAACCTTTGAGGCAACAATGCGCTGCTCTGAATCAAGAGATGCACTTGGTTCATCGATCAGATAAATATCTGCAGGCTGAAGAACAACTTCGAAGTTAGGATCCACAAGCTGACAGTATTTACATTCTTAGTCTGAACAAACACATGCATATGTTTGACAGGATTGAAGCTCTGTGTACACAAGGACGAAGGACCAAGTGCTTTGTATCTGGTATATACTGAAAATCCCACTTAAGCAGGGGGAAGCACATATGGATTGTTGAACATGCATATAGTATCCAATATAGTAAAAGATTTTAAACGACACGGTAACAAAAGCAAAAGGGGAAAAAAAGTACTGCCTCCTATCCATATTAATTGACGCATACTTTGTACAACTTCAGTACAAAATTGTACTAAGTGTGCGTCAATAAATATGGATCGGAGGGAGTACATAAAATACCTAAAAGGCAGACTCAGGCAAAGAGCAGTACATACTGATAGAGTAGGACATCAATTTTGCATATAATACAATAAGAAAAACAAAAGGCAAAAAGGACAGTAAGTATTAAATATGCAAAAATAATAATCCCTGAAGTCCTGAATCTTTTGAACACCACAGAACATGGAAACAATATATATGTTATTCTCTCATAAAGAAAATCTATTTTATAAAGCTATTAGAAAAGTTCAGGCAAAAGAAGGAAGTACCTTTCCAAGGCAAAGACATAATGCCACTCTTTGGCGTTCTCCACCCGATAAATTTGTAACTACCCGGTCCATGAGTTGCTCAATTTGTAGTGGTTTAATGACATCAGACCTAAATTGAGGATGAGTACATGATTCTGGTATTTTCTGATGAAGCAATTGACTCACTGTGCCCTGGAATTTTGTTTCAAGCTGCTGAGGCTTGTGGGACACATAAAATTTAGGAATTTCAATCTCAGCTCCTTCCACAGTATCTGGCTTCAGCCGCCCAGCCTGTACAGTCATAACAAACAATGAATACAAGATACCAGATGTCTAATATATTGGATGCAAATAGATTACTTCTTTTATCCAGATTAAAAATGCATAACTTAAGGAATCTTGTAAAACCTATAAAATCAGAAGACATCCAGTGCATCATCATCACGAGGACTAGTAAAACCTTAATTTTGACAAAAATGCACACTTTGCAGGAAGCTGACAGTAATAAAAGACACTTTTGACTTAGAAAATGTAGAAAAGAAAGTACAATGCATCAAACTGAGTTCAGAATCTGAACTAACAGAAAACTCAATTGTATCCATTATGTTTCCATCAGCACCAAATTCATGTTAGCGAAAAAACAGTAAATTTTGACACGGGTCATTTTTATACTAAACTTAGTGCTGATATGGCACTCTAGAACCAGAATCGTTGCATGCTTATAGTACTACTAGTAGACACTATGTATTGCCTTTGGAATTTAAACATTACTAGGAAACTCGCTGTAGTTTTCAGAAGAGGTAGAGAAAACACTTCACAGCACCAGACACCATTACTTATTACAACCTTGATATGGATCCTCATGGTAAATGCCATGAGGAAAAAAAATGATTTATATACAATTTATATTTCGACTGTTTTGTATTCATTCCAAGACTCTCAGTGACTTGAGCGATAAAAATGTTGACAGAGAGATCAGAGATGGGAGGTGATGAGGAAGGAGTGGAGATAGACATACCAGCATTTTGATGAACGTAGTTTTCCCTGTCCCGTTCTCACCAAGCATCACAACAATCTGAGAATCAGTGAATTCACCTTCCATGACAGTGAGCTTGAAATTTCCAATTGTTTTGCTCATGGTAGGGTACTTGTACCGCTGGTATGTCTCAATCTCTTCAGCATTTTCCTGGGCCTCGACAATCTGAAAGTTGGCACTAACATAAGAACAAACTTCATCCTGAAAAGGGTTCTCAATCATGTGTGCATATGTTAGCCTACCTTAAATGTAAGTGCTTCATCTCGAAACCGAAGATTTTCTGTTGGAACAAATCCAGCCAGGAAAACATTGATACCTTCTCTGACTGAAAATGGCAGCGTAACTACACCAAATGCTCCTGGTTTCCCATACGAACAGCAAATAAAATCGGACATGTAATCCAAGACACTCAAATCATGTTCCACAACGATTACATAGCTGAAAACAAAACCAGAACGTGAGCAGCTGATACTGAACTTCTAAAAGCTTATATTTCAGAGTATTGGAAGATAATCATGGTAACAAATATGCATTACCTGTTTGCTCTAAGCAAGGACCTAATGACTTGTGCAGCTTTAAGCCTCTGCTTGACATCAAGGTAAACTGATGGTTCGTCAAACATGTAAATGTCTGCACTTTGTGCAGCAGTGCCTGCTATGGCAAATCTCTGCAGCTCACCACCGGAAAGATCTTCTACATTCCGGTCCAGAACTTGGTTCAATTCAAGGTCAATGCACAATTGAGCTTTAACACCCCTCTGGTCTAACTTGTCAAGTAGTTGACCGACATTCCCTTGAACTGCTTTCGGAATGCTTTCAACGTCTTGACGCTTTATGATTGCCTAGAGAAGTAGAGTGGGATCAGAAATGTTCAATAGTGAAAACCACAGCACATAATCGTATACTGAAACAGACTGTCATAATATGCCATAATATGTGTCATGAAGTAACTAAGAGCACAGTAACAGCTCCAGGACCTCAACAATATTAGACTATGCACACTCCTATGGCTGAATGTATATAGGTGGAAGAGAACATTGCTACTAGCCTACTTCGATTGCATATTCGGGTGTACCGAAGATGCTTTATAACAATGTATATGATGGTACAGAACAGAAAAACAACACAGCAAGTGTGCTTTTATTGTAAAGAGGACATTGAGAGCTTCCTATATATGTGTCTCAGTGTCTGAACGACCTAACATAATGAGTAAAAAGCACCTTGAGATTATCCTCCAACAGACGCGTAAAGTAATTCTGAAGTTCAGACCCCCGGAAGTATGTAAGGATTTCCTGCCAGTCAGGCGGATTCTGCAAAACAAAAGAAGATACAAAGCTAAATAACAATCGCTTGCACAGTTCATAAAAGAAGGATGAAACAAAACAAACTTTTTATCCCAAAAGAAACCGAGGTGGTAGCAACACATGGAAAAGAAACAAGGTAGGAGACAGGGATTATACATCGAATTTCCCCAAATTAGGTTTCAACTTGCCACATAACACCTTAAGAGCTGTCGACTTTCCAATTCCATTGGCTCCAACAAGGCCCAAAACCTGGCCAGGTCTCGGAACAGGCAACCTGCAAGCACTAGATCATCAGCAATAATTCTGGATAAGGGCAGCTTCAAGCATAACAGACGACAGCAACCTTTCGAGCAAATTACCTGTGCAATTTGAAGGTATTTGGGCCATAGCGATGGGTGGTATCTTTATCCAAATCTTTTGGGAGGTTGATGATCTGAATGGCACCAAATGGGCATTTCTGAAGCAAGGAATGCAGACAGCACAAGTGCATAAGACAATTATATCAACAGTACATACACATAGGGAACCACACATTTTAACAGCTACATTGATCAAGCCTAATTACAAGGCATGTACCTTGACGCAAATACCACAACCAATGCACAGCTCTTCAGAGATGAACGCGGACTTGGACGCCGGAGTAACTTCAATACAATGCTTCCCTGCATAACAAACCACCATCTCACGACGTTGTCATAACAATCCAGTTGAAGGCAGGAAGATAGGTGGATTTACTTCACGGAGAATATAATCGTGTCAAAACAACTTAATATGCAGCAGCACAAGGCGCTCATATGAGATGCCCCGACGCCGGTGGGGTCGATCGTGGGGAATTTGATTCCCGAGCCGCCGGGGCGTAAACAAGTTGATTATGGCCAGCAAATTGAGAGCTCATAGAAATCGAGGCTGTGCCCAATTCGCCAACGAGCACGGGAAGGAGCGCATCGATCAGCGCCGGCCAAATCGAGACCACGACGCGAAGGGCGGATTTAGGGCTTTACACGAGAGAGAGTACGGGATGATGGGTCCTCACCGGTCTTGACGACGGGGCAGCTCTTCCTGCACTCCTGGCGGCACTTCTTGGGCTTGCACCTATCCTCGTTGATGATCGCGATTCGCGCCGCCATCTGGGATCGCGGTGGAGAGCCCCGGCGGCGGCAGCGGCGGCGTTCGACCGAGTTGGGGACGTACGCGGAGGCGGAGGCGGTCAGACCTTTCTGGCTTTTAGACCAGCTTCTGAAACGAGCACAGGAGTTTTACACGCGTGATCAGAGTCCGTTCAACAGACGCCTCTCCTCTTTTTTCTTTTTTTTTGAAGGGCTCTCCTCCTTTATTTTACACGGGTGAAACAAGCACAAGAGGTTTACACACGTGATCAGTGACGCACGAACTGGTCAAGGCGGCTACTCCGGCCATCCTACCCCATAATTTTTTTTTTGAAAAACGATTGTAATAAGAGTTCATCTTTTTTTTTAGATAACTGCTCCTTTATTCAGAGTTTAGAACATTTTTTTGCGGGAAAAAAGGAATTCTCATTACTCAAGGAGGCTTCTCAGCGAGAGCCAGGTTTACAACAAAATTCATCCCGGCAGTAAGCCAGACTGCTGTGCGCGGAGTGCTACGGCCATAGGCGGCCAGCTCATGACTAATCCTGTTCTGCAGACGGCTACAAAGAGTAAAAGAGATCTCCCTAGCATCGCTTCGAGCCAACCTACGAATCTCCTCTATAAGTGCACAATGTGATGATCTATCCATCTCGCGTGCTGTAATCATCGACACCGCCTCCGCGCTATCCATCTCAACCAGAATAGGTAGGCTAGATCGGTGCAAGGCCAGCTCCAAGCCTTCTCTGCACGCTGCTAGCTCCGCTTCTAAAGCGTTGTCGCATGTACGTAGCTCCCTACATGCGCTGTAGATGATCTCGCCTCTGTCATCACGCATGATCACACGTCCTCCCGTCGCACCTGTGGCCGCTATGTAGCTCCCATCCGTGTTCAACTTAACCCAGCCCGGCTGGGGCGGTACCCAGTGTGCGCGCACCTTGGGCGCCGTACTTTCTGGAGCGCGTGGTGGTGAAGGTAGGACCACCATCTTCCCTTTCTCTAGGTTACCATCAGGATGTTGCTGTATGCACAAGAGTGAGTTGATGTATCCGTGCAAAAAGCGTCGAGAGGCTTCGGCAGTGGGTGGCGCCTTGTCGTGTGTGATCTCATTGCGAACATGCCATACTCTCCACATAGTCATGAGCACCACCAGTCTCGCCGTCTCATCCAAGGGGTTCAGCAGTGAAAAGATCCACTCTGGGCCAGTGTTGACGATGGCCTCCACCTTGGGGATGTTCCAGTCCAAGGTCATAACTCGCCAGAGCTCTCTTGCCAGGGGACACCTGCAAAGCGCATGGAATCCATCCTCGCGTTCAACACCACACAAGGGGCAAATGTCAGTAAGCTCGAGGTGTCGCGAGGCTTTATTGGCCCAAGTAGCAAGTGAGTTGGTGGCGACTCTCCAAGCGAACACGCGTACCTTGGGGGGAGCAGGGCACCCCCATATGATCTTCTAGATGGCGCGACGACCATCCGGTGCCCTGCTCGTGGTGGAAGCCGAAGGACGCTCGCGCTCATCCATGGCCAGGCAGTAGGCGGACCGAACGGTGAAGATACCGTTCCTCTCCGGTGCCCATGCAATAATATCCTCGGTGACGCGGGTCGACGTACGGATACTGGTGATGATGTCGACATCCGCAGGGAGGAAGTAGCGGTGGAGCAGGTCCATGCGCCAGGACCCCTCGCCATCCAGGAGCTCCGCTACCCTCCTTAGGCGGCACGTACCCTGCAGGGATATGGGTTGGCGTGATGGCTCCCTAGGCAGCCACCGGTCTCGCCAAATGCGGATGTCCTGCCCGCCCCTGACGCGCCATATGATGTCCTTTTTCAAGAGCTCGAGGCCGTGCTAAATCGCCTGCCAAGTCGGAGATGCATTCCCTGAGAATACCGTATCTTCGAGGCGCCCGTCGTGATAGTACCGTGCCTTGAGAACCTGCACACACAAGCTGGTGGGATTAGTTAGCAAACGCCAAGCCTGTCTCGCCAGGAACGCCTGGTTGAAGAGGCGGAAATCTCTGAATCCCAAACCACCCTTGCTTTTTTGAGCTTGGATCCTTGACCATGCTATCCAATGTGTTTTCCGCTTGCCTTCCGATGCCCCCCACCAAAAATTCCGGACCATTCTGTTTAGATCATCGCAGACAGACATAGGTAACTTGAAAAGGCTCATAATATACGTAGGGATGGCCTGAGCTACCGCCTTGATCATAGTCTCCTTGCCAGCTAGAGAGAGGGTATCGCCCCACGCAATAATCCTTTTCAACAACCGGGACTGCACATTCTGAAATTTACCTCGCGACATGCGACCCTCGGGCGTTGGAAGGCCTAGGTACCTTTCCTCAAAAGTAACAGTACCAATATGGAGAATATCTCTCACCACGTCTTGCATCATGGCTGGACACGAAGTGCCAAACAGGGCACTACATTTAGACGAATTAATAAATTGTCCAGTGGCCTTTGCATATGTATTTAGCACTTGTTGGACCTTTTTAGCTTGGTCTGCCTCTGCCTTGAAGAAGAGCAACGTATCATCTGTGAATAATAAGTGAGACACTCCCGGCGCTCTTCGGCATATTTTTAGCGGGGTATAATCTCCTCTTTGCTCTCCATCATTCAACAATGCAGATAGACCATCAGCCACAAACAGGAACAAAAACGGGGACAAAGGATCACCTTGCCATAGCCCGCGCAACGGTGCAAATGATTCCAAGAGGGTTCCATTGAATTTCACTGTATATCTCACCGAGGTGACGCAAGCCATAATCCAGTCCACCCACCGGCGAGCGAAGCCCATCTTTTTCATCATTCGCTCCAAGAAGATCCAGTCCATCCTGTCATAAGCTTTTGATAAATCCAGCTTATATGCACAGAAGCTCTTGCTAGGGTCCTTCTCTTGCTGAATAAAGTGGAAACACTCAAAGGCAATTAGTGCATTATCTGTAATCATCCTTCCAGGGACAAATGCACTTTGTTGAGGAGAGATAATATTATCCAAAATAGGTCTCAGTCGATTCACCAAACACTTTGACACCACCTTATATATGACTTTGCATAGGCTTATTGGACGAAACTCAGTTAGCCTCTCCGGGTTATCCACCTTCAGGATGAGAACAATGGAAGTGTCATTCACCCCCTTAGGCATGATCCCTATACGAAAAAATTCCCGCACTACTGCCATAACCTGTTCTCTCATAACTGCCCAGTTCCTCTGGAAGAAGCGGGCTGGGAATCCATCCGGCCCTGGCGCCTTGAGTGGTCCAATCTGGAAGAGAGCATCAGCTACTTCCTTGTCTGAAAAATCTGCGCACAGGCCATCATTCATACTGTCAGTCACACGAGTCTGTATCAAATCTATAACTGGATCCGCACATAGAAAAGAATCAGCAGTAAAAAGCTTAGAAAAGTAGGCCGTGGCCATAGCCGCCATGGAACCATGGTCCCTGTACGTGACCCCTACCTCATCAATGAGTGCCTTAATGCAATTTTTCCGCGCACGCCACATCGCTTTCTAGTGAAAAAACTGAGTGTTGCGGTCGCCTTCCCTCAGCCATGCAATACGAAACCGCTGCATCCACAACATCTCCTCTCTGTATAGCAGCTCGTTCATGCGGTCGGTCTCCTCCCGTATGTCCTTCCTATCTGCATTCATCGACATAAGCTCCTCCAAGTGGGAGCGAGATTTGTTAATTTCCTTAATCACATTATCAAAAATTTTGCGGCTCCAGTCTTGCAATTTTTTCATCAAGTTACCCAAACCGGAAGCAATATCACCAAGATTCAGCATAGCACCCAACTCAGTCCATGTGTTCATAATTACCTCGGGCAGGGATGGGTCCCGTTCCCACATTACCTCATACTGTCTACATCTCCTGCCTGTTGCCTGGCTCGTCTCCTCGAGCGCGCATCGAAGCAAGATGGGCAAGTGGTCGGAGCTGGGCGCCACCAGGTGCTCCACCCTGGCATGAGCGAAGACATCTCTCCACATGTTGTTGGCCACAGCGCAGTCGAGGCGGACCTTTACATTAGCCCGCCCCCCACGACAATTATCAAAAGTATAAGGCAGACCTGCAAAACCAAGGTCGCCCAAACCACAAACCTCAAGAACATCTCTGAAATCAAGCATCTGACCTGCTGAACGCGGTGTGTCGGAGAAGTGCTCAAAACTCCACATCGCTTCGTTAAAGTCTCCCACAACGACCCACGGCATGTTGGCCTTTTGGTGAAGATCACGGAGAAGGGACCACATGCGATGACGGTCCTCTGTCCGTGGCTCGCCGTAGACACAGGTAAGCCTCCAGGGTGGCTCACCCACCTTACCAGTTACATACGCATCAATATATCATTCATTTATTTCTTTTACATCAAGACTCAAAGACTCATGCCAATAAAAAGCAAGACCACCACTACGACCGACACAGTCAAAAGCATCAAAACCTCTCAAACCTAACCTAGCACGAAGACGATTCATCTTGTTCTTAGACTGCCTATTCTCACAAAGAAAAACGATACTCGGGGAGTGAGCCTGCACTAGACTCACAAGGTCACGAACTGTCCGAGAGTTCCCACCCCCTCGGCAGTTCCAACTGAGGAGATTCATTGCTCCTGACGGGGCTCCACCGGCCCCGTCAGTTCGTCGGCGGCCCCTAGATGGGTTTTTGTAGGCAGACTGTGTCTCAGCCTTGCGTCCGGGGTTAGGGCACCCAGAACCCATCTTGCATACCGCGGAGTCTCGGGGCCACGAGGGGTCGCACGACCACTCGGCGGACTCGGCCGCCACAATTCCGACTCCTAGGCTTTCCCTAGGCGCGGAAGGAAGGCCACACACGGCCGGCACGGCGGTGGTGGCGGCTGGGCATACGCCTCCAGATCGCCAGGGCTAGGAAACCCTAACGACGACATACTAGACGTCCCTCTTCTTTTGCCATCAGAGTTTAGAACATTGGTAGGAATACATGTAATATTGGGAAAATTAGAGAGCCACAAATGGCGCCCAAAAGAGAGGGAAGAGGCTGCCTTAGCTAGATTATGAGTATCTGTGTTGAACTCCCGCTTCTCATATATAATCTTTGTTGGGGAACGTAGCAATAATTCAAAATTTTCCTACGTGTCACCAAGATCAATCTAGGAGATGCTAGCAATGAGAGAGAGGGAGTGCATCTTCATACCCTTGAAGATCGCTAATCTTGATGGAGTCGTACTCGCGGCGATTCAAATCGCGGAAGATCCGATCTAGCACCGAACGGACGGCGCCTCCGCGTTCAACACACGTACAGCCCGGGGACGTCTCCTCCTTCTTGATCCAGCAAGGGGAGAGGAGAAGTTGAGGGAGAACTCCAGCAGCACGACATCATGGTGGCAATGGAGCTAGTGGTTCTCCAGCAGGGCTTCGCCAAGCACTATGGAGGAGGAGGAGGTGTAGGAGGAGGGAGGGCTGCGGCTGCCCTCCCACCCCTCCACTATATATAGGGGCAAGGGGAGAGGGGGAGGCGCCCTAGGGTTTCCCCTAGGGGCGGCGGCCAGGCAGATTGGATCTCCCTAGGGAAAATCCTAGGGAGACTTGCCCCCCAAGCCAAGCAGGTGGAGGCTTGCCTCCCAAGCCAGGTGGAGGCGCCCCACCTCCCCATGTAACGTGGGAAAGGGTGTGGGGGGCGCACCACCCCTTAGTGGGCTGGTTTGCCCCTTCCCCTTTGGCCCATGAGGCCCTCCAACACTTGCCGGGGCTCCCAAAACACCTTTCGGTCATGCTGGCCATAGCCTGGTACCCCCGGAACACTTCCGGACTCCAATACCCTTCGTCCAATATATCGATCTTCACCGCCGGACCATTCCGGAACTCCTCGTGATGTCCGGAATCTCGTCCGGGACTCCGAACTACCTTCGGTAACCACATACTATTTCCCATAACAACTCTAGCGTCACCGAACCTTAAGTGTGTAGATCCTACGGGTTCGCGAACCATGCAGACATGACCGAGACACCTCTCCGGCCAATAACCAATAGCGGGATCTGGATACCCATATTGGCTCCCACATGTTCCACGATGATCTCATCGGATGAACCACAATGTCGGGGATTCGATCAATCCCGTATTCAATTCCCTTTGTCAATCGGTATGTTACTTGCCCGAGATTCGATCGTCGGTATCCCAATACCTCGTTCAATCTCATTACTGGCAAGTCACTTTACTCATTCTATAATGCATGATCCCGTGACTAACTCCTTAGTCACATTGAGCTCATTATGATGATGCATTACCGAGTGGGCCCAGAGATACCTCTTCGTCATACGGAGTGACAAATCCTAGTCTCGATTCGTGCCAATCCAACAGACACTTTCGGAGATACCTGTAGTGCACCTTTATAGTCACCCAGTTACGTTGTGATGTTTGATATACCCAAAGCACTCCTATGGTATCCGGGAGTTGCACAATCTCATGGTCTAAGGAAATGATACTTGACGTTAGAAAAGCTCTAGCAAACGAACTACACAATCTTGTGCTATGCTTAGGATTGGGTCTTGTCCATCACATCATTCTCCTAATGATGTGATCCCGTTATCAATGACATCCAATGTCCATGGTCAGGAAACCATGACCATCTATTGATCAACGAACTACACGATCAACTAGAGGCTTACTAGGGACATGTTGTGGTCTATGTATTCACACATGTATTACGGTTTCCGGATAATACAATTATAGCATGAACAATAGACAATTATCATGAACAAGGAAATACAATAATAACCATTTTATTATTGCCTCTAGGGCATATTTCCAACAGTCTCCCACTTGCACTAGAGTCAATAATCTAGTTCACATCACTATGTGATTGTAATGAATCCAACACCCATAGGGTTTGTTCATATCTTTCTTGTGAGAGGGGTTTATTAGTCAATGGGTCTGAACCTTTCAGATCCATGTGTGCTTTGCAAATCTCTATGTCATATTATAGATGCAGCTACCACGTGCTACTTTGAGCTATTCCAAATAACTGCTCTACTATACAAATCCGGTTTACCACTCAGAGTCATCCGGATTAGTGTCAAAGTTTGTATCGACGTAACCCTTTACGACGAACTCTTTTACCACCTCCATAATCGGGAAAATTCCTTAGTCCACTAGTTACTAAGGATAAGTTCGACCGCTGTCATGTGATCCATTCCTAGATCACTCTTGTACCCCTTGACTAACTCATGGCAAGGCACACTTCAGGTGCGATACACAACGTAGCATACTGTAGAGCTTACGTCTAAAGCATAGGGGACGACCTTCGTCCTTTCTCTCTCTTCTGCCGTGGTTAGGTCTTGAGTCTTACTCAATACTCACACCTTGTAACACAGCCAAGAACTCCTTCTTTGCTGATCTATTTTGAACTACTTCAAAATCTTGTCATGATATGTATTCATTTGAAAGTAATATTAAGCGTTTTTGATCTATCCTTATAGATCTTGATGCTCAATGTTCAAGTAGCTTAATCTAGGTTTTCTATTGAAAAATACTTTTCAAATAACCCTGCATGCTTTCCAGAAATTCTACATCATTTCTGATCAACAATATGTTAACAACATATACTCATCAAAAATTCTATAGTGCTCCCACTCACTTCTTTGGAAATACAAGTTTCTCATAAACTTTGTATAAACCCAAAATCTTTGATCATCTCATCAAATTGTACATTCCAACTCTGAGATGCTTACTCCAGTCCTTAGAAGGATTGCTGGAGCTTTGCATACTTGTTAGCATCTTTCAGGATTGACAAAACCTTCTGGTTGTATCACATACAACCTTTCCTCAAGAAAATCGTCGAGGAAACAATGTTTTGACATCCTATCTGCAAGATTTCATAAATAATGCAGTAACTGCTAACATAATTCCAACAGACTCTTAGCATCGCTACGAGTGAGAAAGTCTCATCGTAGTCAACTCCTTGAACTTGTCGAGAAACATCTTAACGACAAGTCGAGCTTTCTTAATGGTGACACTTACCATCATTGTCCGTCTTCCTTTTAAAATCCATCTGCACCCAACAGCCTTACGACCATCAAGTAGTTCTTTCAAAGTCTATACTTTGTTTTACACATGGATCCTTTCTCGGATTTTATGGCCTCGAGCCATTCTTCGGAATCCGGGCCCACCATCGCTTCTCCATAGCTCGTAGGTTCATTGTTGTCTAGCAACATGACTTCCAAGACAGGATTACGTACCACTCTGAAGTTGTACACATCCTTGTCGACCTATGATGTTTGGTAGTGTCTTGATCCGAAGTTTCATGATCACTATCATAAGCTTCCACTTCAATTGGTGTAGGTTCCACAGGAACAACTTCTTGTGCCCTGCTACACACTAGTTGAAGTGACGGTTCAATAACCTAATCAAGTCTCCACCATCCTCCCACTCAATTCTTTCGAGAGAAACTTTTCCTCGAGAAAGGACCCATTTCTAGAAACAATCACTTTTGCTTCCGGATCTAAAATAGGAGGTATACCCAACTATTTTTGGGTATTCTATGAAGATGCATTTATCCGCTTTGGGTTCGAGCTTTTCAGCCTGAAACTTTTTCACATAAGCGTCGCAGCCCCAAACTTTTAAGAAACGACAGCTTAGGTTTCTCTAAACCATAGTTCATACGGTGTCGTCTCAACGGAATTGTGTGGTGCCTTATAAAGTGAATGTGATTGTCTCTAATGCCTAACCCATAAACGATAGTGGTAATTTGATAAGAGACATCATGGTATGCACCATATCCAAAAGGGTGCAGTTATGATGTTCGGACACACCATCACACTACGGTGTTCCAGACGGTATTAGTTGTGAAACAATTTCCACAATGTCTTAATTGTGTGCCAAACTCGTAACTCAGATATTCATCTCTATGATCATATCATAGACATTTTATCATCTTGTCACGACGATCTTCTACTTCACTCTGAAATTACTTGAACCTTTCAATAATTCAGACTTGTGTTTCATCAAGTAAATATACTCAGCATCTACTCAAATCATCTGTGAAGTAAGAACATAACGATATCCACTGCGTGCCTCAGCACTCATTGGACTGCACACATCAAAATGTATTACTTCCAACAAGTTGCTTTCTTGTCCATCTTACTGAAAACGAGGCCTTTTAGTCATCTTGCCCATGTGGTATGATTTGCATGTCTTAAGTGATTCAAAATCAAGTGAGTCCAAATGATCCATCTGTATGGAGTTTCTTCATGCATATCTACCAATAGACATGGTTCGCATGTCTCAATCTTTTCAAAAACGAGTGAGTCCAAAGATCCATCAACATGGAGCTTCTTCATGCGTTTTATACCAACATGACTCAAATGGCAGTGCCACAAGTATGTGGTACTATCATTAAAATCTTATATCTTTTGGCATGAACATGTGTATCACTATGATCGAGATTCAATAAATCATTTTTTTAGGTGCAAGACCATTGAAGGTATTATTCAAGTAAACAGAGTAACCATTATTCTCCTTAAATGAATAATCGTATGGAGATAAACATAATCCAATCATGTCTATGCTCAACGCAAACACCAAATAACAATTATTTAGGTTTAACACCAATCTCGATGGTAGAGGGAGCGTGCGATGTTTGATCACATCAACCTTGGAAACACTTCCAACATATTGTTATCTCACCTTTAGCTAGTCTCCGTAGCCTTTTATTTCGAGTTACTAACACTTAGCAACTGAACCGATATTTATTACCCTGGTGCTACTAGGAGTACTAGTAAAGTACACAATAATATAATGTATATTCAAAATACTTCTGTCGACCTTGCCAGCCTTCTCATCTACCAAGGATCTAGGGTAGTTCTGCTTCAGTGACTGTTCCCCTCATTATAGAAGCACTTAGTCTCGGGTTTGATTCAACCTTGGGTTTCTTCACTAGAGCAGCAACTGATTTGTCGTCTCACGAAGTATCCCTTCTTTCCCTTGCCCTTCTTGAAACTAGTGGTTTTACTAACCATCAACAATTGATGCTCCTACTTGATTTCTACTTTCACGGTGTCAAACATCGCGAATTGCTCAAGGATCATCATGTCTATCCCTGATATGTTATAGTTCATCACTAAGCTCTAATAGCTTTGTGGCAGTGACTATGGAGAACTATCACTATCTCATCTGGAAGATTAACTCCCACTCGATTCAAGCGATTGTAGTACTCAGACAATCTGAGCACATGATCAACGATTGAGCTTTTCTCCCTTAGTTTGCAGGCTTAAGAAACTTGTGAGAGGTCTCATACCTCTTGACGTGGGCACTAGTCTGAAATCCCAATTTCAGTCTTTGAAACATCTCATATGTTTTGCGATGTTTCAAAAACATCTTTGGTGCCACTATTCTAAACTGTTAGTATTATGCACTGAACTATCACGTAGTCATCAAAACGTGTATATCAGATGTTTCCCAACATCTACAGACGACGCTCGAGGTTCAATGCACTGAGCGGTGCATTAAGGACATAGCCCTTCTGTGTAGCAATGAGGACAATCCTCAGTTCACGGACCCAGTCCGCATAATTGCTACTGCCAACTCTCAACTAAATTTTCTCTAGGAACATATCTAAAATAGTAGAACCAAAGCGTGAGCTACGACATAAATTGCAAAGACCTTTTGACTATGTTCATGATAATTAAGTTCATCTAATCAAATTATTCAATGAACTCCCACTTAGATAGACATCCCTCTAGTCATCTAAGTGATACATGATCCGAGTCAACGAGGCCGTGTCCGATCATCACATGAGATGGACTAGTCATCATCGGTGAAAATCTTCATGTTGATCGTATCCACTATACGACTCATGTTCGACCTTTCGGTCTCTTGTGTTCTGAGGCCATGTCTGTACATGCTAGGCTCGTCAAGTCAACCTAAGTGTTTCGCATGTGTAAATCTGGCTTACACCCATTGTATGCGAACGTTAGAATCTATCACACCCGATCATCACGTGGTGCTTCGAAACAACGAACCTTCGCAATGGTGCATAGTTAGGGGGAACACTTTCTTGAAATTTTAATGAGGGATCATCTTATTTATGCTACTGTGGTTCTAAGCAAATAAGATGCAAAATATGACAAACATCACATGCAAATCATAAAGTGACATGATATGGCCAATATCATCTTGCGCCTTTGATCTCCATCTTCGAGGCGAGGCATGAACACCATCGTCACCGTCATGACACCATGATCTCCATCATCATGATCTCCATCATCATGTCTTCATGAAGTTGCCTCGCCAACTATTACTTCTACTACTATGGCTAACGGTTAGCAATAAAGTAAAGTAATTACATGGCGTTTTCATTGACACGCATGTCATAAATAGATTAAGACAACTCCTATGGCTCCTGTCGGTTGTCATACTCATCGGCATGCAAGTCGTGATTCCTATTACAAGAACATGATCAATCTCATACATCACATATATCATTCATCACATCCTTTTGGCCATATCACATCACATATCAAACCCTGCAAAAACAAGTTAGACGTCCTCTAATTGTTGTTGCATGTTTTACATGGCTGCTATGGGTTTCTAGCAAGAACGTTTCTTACCTACGCCAAAACCACAACGTGACATCCCAATTTCTATTTACCCTTCATAAGGACCCTTTTCATCGAATCCGATCCGACTAAAGTGGGAGAGATAGACACCCGCCAGCCACCTTATGCATCAAGTGCATGTCAGTCGGTGGAACCTGTCTCACGTAAGTGTACGTGTAAGGTCGGTCCGGGCCGCTTCATCCCACAATGCCGCCGAATCAAGATAAGACTAGTAACGGCAAGCAAATTGAACAAATCATCGCCCACAACTGCTTTGTGTTCTACTCGTGCATAAAATCTACGCATAGACCTAGCTCATGATGCCACTGTTGGGGAACATAGCAATAATTCAAAATTTTCCTACGTGTCACCAAGATCAATCTAGAAGATGCTAGCAATGAGAAAGAGGGAGTGCATCTTCATACCCTTGAAGATCGCTAAGCGGAAGCGTTACAAGAACGCGGTTGATGGACTCGTACTCGCGGCGATTCAAATCGCGGAAGATCCGATCTAGCGCCGAACGGACGACGCCTCCAAGTTCAACACACGTACAGCCCGGGGACGTCTCCTCCTTCTTGATCTAGCAAGAGGAGAGGAGAAGTTGAGGGAGAACTCCAGCAGCACAACGGCATGGTGGCAATGGAGCTAGTGGTTCTCCAGCAGGGCTTCGCCAAGCACTATGGAGGAGGAGGTGTAGGAGGAGGGAGGGCTGCGCCAGTGAAGAGGTGCGGCTGCCCTCCCACCCCTCCACTATATATAGGGGCAAGGGGAGAGGGGGAGGTGCCCTAGGGTTTCCCCTAGGGGCGGCGGCCAGGCAGATTGGATCTCCCTACGGAAAATCCTAGGGAGACCTGCCCCCCAAGCCAAGCAGGTGGAGGCTTGCCTCCCAAGCCAGGTGGAGGCGCCCCACCTCCCCATGTAACGTGGGAAAGGGTGTGGGGGGCGCACCACCCCTTAGTGGGCTGGTTTGCCCCTTCCCCTTTGGCCCATGAGGCCCTCCAACACTTGCCGGGGCTCCCGAAACACCTTTCGGTCATGCTGGCCATAGCCTGGTACCCCCGGAACACTTCCGGACTCCAATACCCTTCGTCCAATATATCGATCTTCACCGCCGGACCATTCCGGAACTCCTCGTGATGTCTGGAATCTCACCCGGGACTCCGAACTACCTTCGGTAACCACATACTATTTCCCATAACAACTCTAGCGTCACCGAACCTTAAGTGTGTAGACCCTACGGGTTCGGGAACCATGCCGACATGACCGAGACACCTCTCCGACCAATAACCAATAGCGGGATCTAGATAACCATATTGGCTCCCACATGTTCCACGATGATCTCATCGGATGAACCACAACGTCGGGGATTCGATCAATCCCGTATTCAATTCCCTTTGTCAATCGGTATGTTACTTGACCAAAATTCGATCGTCGGTATCCCAATACCTCGTTCAATCTCGTTACCAGCAAGTCACTTTACTCGTTCTATAACGCATGATCCCGTGACTAACTCCTTAGTCACATTGAGCTCATTATGATGATGCATTACCCAGTGGGCCCAGAGATACCTCTCCGTCATACGGAGTGACAAATCCCAGTCTCGATTCGTGCCAACCCAATAGACACTTTCGGAGATACCTGTAGTGCACCTTTATAGTCACCCAGTTATGTTGTGATGTTTGATACACCCAAAGCACTCCTACGGTATCCGGGAGTTGCACAATCTCATGGTCTAAGGAAATGATACTTGACATTAGAAAAGCTCTAGCAAATGAACTACACGATCTTGTGCTATACTTAGGATTGGGTCTTGTCCATCACATCATTCTCCTAATGATGTGATCCCGTTATCAATGACATCCAATGTCCATGGTCAGGAAACCATGACCATCTATTGATCAACGAGCTAGTCAACTAGAGGCTTACTAGGGACATGTTGTGGTCTATGTATTCACACATGTATTACGGTTTCCGGATAATACAATTATAGCATGAACAATAGACAATTATCATGAACAAGGAAATACAATAATAACCATTTTATTTATGCTACCGTCGTTCTAAGCAAATAAGATGTAAAAACAAGATAAACATCACATGCAATCAAATAGTGACATGATATGGCCAATATCATTTTGCTCCTTTTGATCTCCATCTTCGGGGCACCATGATCATCATCGTCACCGGCATGACACCATGACCTCCATCATCATGATCTCCATCATCGTGTCTTCATGAAGTTGTCTCACTAACTATTACTTCTACTACTATGGCTAATGGTTAGCGATAAAGTAAAGTAATTACATGACGTTTATGTTGACACGCAGGTCATAAATAAATTAAGATAACTCCTATGGCTCCTGCCGGTTGTCATACTCATCGACATGCAAGTCGTGATTCCTATTACAAGAACATGATCAATCTCATACATCACATATATCATTCATCACATCCTTTTGGCCATATCACATCACACGGCATATGCTGCAAGAACAAGTTAGACGTCCTCTAATTGCTGTTGCAAGTTTTTTACGTGGCTGCTATAGGTTTCTAGCAAGAACGTTTCTTACCTACGCCAAAACCACAACGTGATA
Source organism: Triticum aestivum (assembly GCF_018294505.1). NCBI lineage: Eukaryota > Viridiplantae > Streptophyta > Magnoliopsida > Poales > Poaceae > Triticum > Triticum aestivum. The sequence goes on along the minus strand of NC_057794.1, from coordinate 388,625,921 downwards.
TCCCAATTTCTATTTACCCTTCATAAGGACCCTTTTCATCGAATCCGATCCGACTAAAGTGGGAGAGACATACACCCTCTAGCCACCTTATGCAACTAGTGCATGTCAGTCGGTGGAACCAGTCTCATGTAAGCGTACGTGTAAGGTCGGTCCGGGCCGCTTCATCCCACGATGCCGCCGAATCAAGATAAGACTAGTAACAACAAGTAAATTGACAAAATCGATGCCCACAACAACTTGTGTTCTACTCGTGCATAGAAACTACGCATAGACCTAGCTCATGATGCCACTGTTGGGGATCGTTGTAGAAATTAAAAATTTTCTACGCATCACCAAGATCAATCTATGGAGTAACTAGCAACGAGAGAGAAGGGAGTGCATCTTCATACCCTTGAAGATCGCGAGTCGGAAGTGTTGCAAGAACGCGGTTGGAGGAGTCGTACAGATAGCGATTCAGATCGCGGCCGAATCCGATCTAAGCACCGAACAACGGTGCCCCCGCGTTCAACACACATGCAGCCCGATGACGTCTCCCACGCCTTGATCCAGCAAGGAGGAGGGAGAGGTTGAGGAAGAAGGCTCCAATAGCAGCACGACGACGTGGTGTTGATGGAGTGGCAGTTCTCCGGCAGGGTTTCGCCAAGCTCACACGGAGGAGGAGAGGTGTTGGGGAGGGGAGGGACTGCGCCTTGGATGTGGTCCTGCAGCCCTCCCCTCGCCCCTCTATTTATAGGGACAAGGGGAAGGGGGCCGGCCCCTCTAGATGAGAGCTAGAGGGGGGCAAGGGGGAGGGGGCTTGCCCCCCAAGCAAGGGTGGCGCCCCCTTTAGGGTTCCCCCAAACCCTAGGCGCATGGGCCCTCGGGTGGGATGGCGCCCAGCCCACTAGGGGCTGGTTCCCTTCTACCCACAACCCATAAGGCCCTCCGGGGCAGGTGGACCCTCCCGGAACCCCTCCGGTGGTCCCGGTACAATACCGGCATACCCCTGAATATTTCCGGTGACCGTATGATGACTTCCCATATATAAATCTTCACCTCCGGACTATTCCAGAACTCCTCGTGACGTCCGGGATCTCACACGGGACTCCGAACAACATTCGGTAATCACATACAAATCTTCCTAATAAACCTAGCGTCATCGAACCTTAAGCGTGTAGACCCTACGGGTTCGGGAACCATGCAGACATGACCGAGACAACTCTCCGGCCAATAACCAACAGCGGGATCTGGATACCCATGTTGGCTCTCACATGTTCCACGATGATCTCATCGGATGAACCACGATGTCGAGGATTCAAGCAATCCCGTATACAATTCCCTTTGTCAATCGGTACGTTACTTGCCCGAGATTCGATCGTCGGTATCCCAATACCTCGTTCAATCTCGTTACCGACAAGTCACTTTACTCGTTCCGCAACACATCATCCCGTGACCAACCCTTTAGTCACATTGAGCTCATTACGATGATGTCTTACCGAGTGGGCCCAGAGATACCTCTCCATCATACGTAGTGACAAATCCCAGTCTCGATTCGCGCCAACCCAACAGATACTTTCGGAGATACCCGTAGTGCACCTTTATAGCCACCAAGTTACGTTGTGACATTTGGCACAACCAAAGTATTCCTACAGTATCCGGGAGTTGCACAATCTCATGGTCTAAGGAAAAGATACTTGACATTAGAAAAGCTTTAGCAGACGAACTACACGATCTTGCGCTATGCTTAGGATTGGGTCTTGTCCATCACATCATTCTCCTAATGATGTGATCCCGTTATCAATGACATCCAATGTCCATGGTCAGGAAACCGTAACCATCTATTGATCAACGAGCTAGTCAACTAGAGGCTCAGTAGGAACATGTTGTGGTCTATGTATTCACACATGTATTACGATTTCCGGATAACACAATTATAGCATGAACAATAGACAATTATCATGAACAAGGAAATACAATAATAACCATTTTATTATTGCCTCTAGGGCATATTTCCAACAAGACTTCCTCCTCAATTTCACCATTTAGAAAAGCACTTTTAATGTCCATTTGGTACAAGGTGATATCATGATGATTAGCATAGGCAAGTAAGATGCGAATGGACTCAAGTCTAGCAACGGAGGCATATGTATCACCATAGTCCATACCTTCGACTTGAGTGTAGCCTTGGGCGACGAGGCGTGCTTTGTTGCGGACGACTTGACCATCTTCATCTTGCTTGTTGCGAAACACCCATTTGGTACCAATGATGTTGTGGTTGTTGTCGGGCTTTTCAACCAATTCCACACTTGATTTCTCTCAAAGTTGTGTAGCTCTTCATGCATAGCGTTTATCCAATCCGGATCTTCCAATGCTTCTTCAACCTTCATAGGTTCAATGCGAGAGATGAATGAATAATGTTCACAAAAGTTAGCTAAACGAGTTTTAGAGCGAGTGATTCTCCTGGTTTGGATATCATTGTAGATTTGCTCGACGGGATGATCTTTGGCAATTCTTGCTTGAACTCGTGAAAGCTTTTGCTTGGATCTTGGTTGAACATCTTCTTCATCTTGTTCTTCTTCTTGGCCTTCTTCGTTGTTGACGTTGTCGTTCTCTTGTCATGGTGGAGAAGGAGGTTGTTGGCGTTCATCTTAGTGCACTTCCTCGTTTTCTTCATCTTGGTGTGTCCCACTTGTGGATGCGTTCGTATCAACTCTTGGTTCACCTTGTCGTGAGGTAGAAGCTTCCACTTGGATGGACGAGGTACTCTCCTTCACCTATGTTGGACGAATCTTCCCAATAGACAAGTCTTGGATTGCTTCCGAAGGGTCTTTGTCTCCTACATCAATTGGCAATTGCTCTACTTGAGAGCCGTTAGATTCATCAAACTTCACATCCACCATCTCTTCAACCTTTCGGGTGAAATTATTGTAGAAACGGTATGTGTGAGAGTTTGAGCCATAACCAAGTAGGAAACCTTCATGAGACTTAGGAGCAAATTTAGAACGACGATGTTTATCAAGAATGTAGCACTTTGCCGAATACTCGAAAGTATCCAACTTGTGGTTTGTTACCGGTGAGGAGCTCGTATGCCGTCTTGCTGAGTAGCTTGTGAAGATACAAGTGATTTGTTGCATGACAAGCTGTCTCAACCGCTTCCGCCCAAAAGTGTTTTGGCGTCTTGTACTCATCAAGCATCTTTCTTGCCATCTCAATAAGAGTCCGGTTCTTCCTCTCAATGACTCCATTTTGTTGAGGTGTGTACGTAGCCGAGAACTCATGTGAAATCCCTTCTTTGTCAAGAAAGGTATCCACATTTGCGTTCTTGAACTCCGTTCCGTTGTCGCTTCGAACCTTCTAAATCTTCACGTCAAATTGATTTTGGGCCTTCCTAGCGAAGTTTTTGAAGATCTTTTGGACCTGTGATTTGTCATCAAGAAAGAACACCCACGTAAATCTTGAAAAATCATCAACTATGACTAGTCCAAATGAGTTACCACCGAGACTCTTGTAGGCATTTGGACCAAAGAGATCCATGTGAAGTAGCTCGAGTGGTCTTCTCGTGGTCATGATGTTCTTTGTGTGATGACTTCCTCCAACTTATTTCCCTGCCTGACAAGCACTACAAAGTCTATCCTTGTCAAATATGACATCTTTTACTCCAAGGATATGATCACCTTTAATAGGCTTGTCAAGGTTTCGCATACCAACATGACCTAATTGTCTATGCCATAACCAACCTTCAGAAGATTTAGCAATTAAACAAGTTCTGGGTTGAGCCTTTTTAGTGAAATTAACAATGTAAAGATCACCTCTACGTATTCCGGTAAAGACCATTTTATGATTGTCTCTACAAAACACTTGGCAATCTACTTCAGTGAATAGGATAATGAAACCGAAATCAGCAAGTCTAGATACTGAAAGTAAGTTGTACCCAAGAGATTCAACGAGCATGACATTTTGTATGGAGCTATCATGTGAGATGGACACCTTACCGAGGCCAACCACCTTACCCTTTGAGTTATCACCAAAGGTGACATATTTTTGAGGGCCGTCATTTTCAGCAAGCTCCGGAACATATCTTTATCTCCGGTCATATGATCAGTACATCCACTATCGAGAACCCATTCCTTTCCTCCGGCCATGTAGCCGCGAAGATTTGCCATAAGACCAAAGTGTCTCATCGCATCATCAAGGTCATAGTCACTATCATCCTCATCCTCATCAGAGTATCCATGTTCAACATCATCTTGTGATTGATCAATTCCTAGAGAGGGTAATTCATTAGATAAATGATCATTTCTATAGTTATCTTTATGAATTCTAATAGCTCTGGAAATGATATTGCTAATGATTCCAACATTTCCTTTGGCACTCGTAAGATTAGTGAGCTCAAATAAGCAGTCACCAAAATTGGGATCATTGGGATTCATCTTAATCAAGGCAATGGATTTATGGAGAATTTCATCTAGATCTTTCAAGGAATAATTTGGAAAGAGTTCCTTAAGAAATTTCCATATGGTGTAGGCACACTTAAGAGTAGGCAAATATCCAATCAAGTTTCTAGGCAAGCCTCTAGTGATAAGATTAACAGTTCTAAGGTTGCGGATCATGTCAATAGATTCATCAAGGGTAGGATGCAAAGGATCAACATGAGGTGCACAAGGGCTAGCAATGTACTTGCTCAAATGATATTCATTGAAAATCTCAAGCATTTCATTTTTCCACTCATGAAAATATTCTCCATCAAGAATAGGCACTCTACGTCTAAGACTCCCCAAAGTAGACTCATCCATCTTCCTCCAATGGTGTTTAAACCAAAGCAACGGAGACCAATGCTCTGATACCAATTGAAAGGATCGAGAAGAGGTGTCTAGGGGGGGTGATTAGACACTAGCTGCTAAAAGTTAGAGTTTTTAAATTCTTCAGGTTGAAGTGGATTTTTAGCACAAGTTTAACACACACAATACATATCAAGCAAGCATGCAAAGAGTATATGAGCAGCGGAAAGTAAAGCATGCAACTTGCAAGAATGTAAAGAGAGGGGTTTGGAAGATTCAAACGCAATTGGAGACACGGATGTTTTTGTCGTGGTTCCGATAGGTGGTGCTATCGTACATCCACGTTGATGGAAACTTCAACCCACAAAGGGTAACGGTTGCGCGAGTCCACGAAGGGCTCCACCCACGAAGGGTCCACGAAGAAGCAACCTTGTCTATCCCACCATGGCCATCGCCCATGAAGGACTTGCCTCACTAGCAGTAGATCTTCACGAAGTAGGAGATCTCCTTGCCCTTACAAACTCCTTGGTTTAACTCCACAATCTTATCGGAGGCTCCCAAGTGACACCTAGCCAATCTAGGAGACACCACTCTCCAAGAAGTAACAAATGGTGCGTTGATGATGAACTCCTTGCTCTTGTGCTTCAAATGATAGTCTCCCCAACACTCAACTCTCTCACAGGATTTGGATTTGGTGGAAAGAAGATTTGAGTGGAAAGCAACTTGGGGAAGTCTAGAGATCAAGATTCATATGGTAGGAATGGAATATCTTGGTCTCAACACAAGCCTAGGTGGTTCTCTCTTAGTAAATATAGGTTGGAAGTGTAGGTTTGTTCTGATGGCTCTCTCCACGAATGAAGAGGAGGTGGAGCGGTATTTATAGCCTCCACACAAAATCTAACTGTTACACATAACTTCCCAAACTCGGTGGGACCGAATGATTAAACTCGGTCTGACCGATTTAGCAAAGCTAGTGACCGTTAGGGTTTTCGGTGGGACCGACATGCAACTCGGTAGGACCGATATGATTAGGGTTAGGGCATAACGTAATCTCGGTGAGACCGATTACACAAACTCGGTGAGACCGATTTTGGTAATAAGCTAACCAGAGAGTTGGTCAGGTAAACTCGATGGGACCGATTGCTCATTTCGGTGAGACCGAAATGTTACAAAAGGGAACTAGAGAGTTTACATTGCAGTTTCGGTGGGACCGATCGCAAGTTTCGGTGAGACCGAAAGTTTTGCAATAGGCAACAGAGAGTTTGCAATCCCATCTCGGTGAGACCGAGATCTCTATCGGCGAGACCGATTTGCCTAGGGTTTGTGGCAGTGGCTATGACATTTGAAACTCGGTGGCGCCGGATAGAAAGAATCGGTGGGGCCGAGTTTGACTTTTGGTTTAGGTCATATGTGGATGTGAGAAAGTAGTTGAGGGTTTTGGAGCATATCACTAAGCATTTTGAGCAAGAACCTCATTAAGCAACACCTCATCCCTCCTTGATAGTATTGGCTTTTCCTATAGACTCAATGTGATCTTGGATCACTAAAATGGAAAATGTACAGTCTTAAGCTTTGAGCTTGAGCCAATCCTTTGTCCTTAGCATCTTGAAGGGGTTTCACATCCTCTAGTCCATGCCACTTCACTGATGAACTTATCTGAAACATACTAAAGAAAAATGTTAGTCCAACAAGAGATATGTTGACATTAATTACCAAAACCCCTTAGGGAGCACTTGTGCTTTCACATGGTTATATATGAATCCCATCCATCTCCATCTACATCCAGTATGCCCACAAGGGGATTATGAGCACCATGAAATTGTTGATGAAGAGGGGTTGGTGATGACAATGTCGACGGATCCCTCTCTCCTGAGCCACGGATGGACTCCAGATCAGGGCTCCCGACAAAGAACACGAGGCGGCGGCGACTTCCTATCGTAAAACGTGATGAAACTTTCTCTCTGATTTTTTCTTTGGAAGATAGAATATATATATATAGTGCTAGAATTAGGTCAGGACAAGGTCCAAGGGACCCACAACAGCATGGCGCGCCCCTGATACATCTCCAACGTATCTATAATTTTTTATTGTTCCATGCTATTATATTATCTGTTTTGGATGTTTTATATGCATTAATATGCTATTTTATATTATTTTGGGACTAAGTTATTAACCTAGTGCCCAGTGCTAGTTGGTGCTTTTTCCTTGTCACGGATATGCCCCTCCAACTTGGAGATAGTATCCTCATGCGACTCAATGATATCATTGGCCTCACCAAGTTGTTCCAAGAGAGCAACTAAGTGCTTCTTGGACTCACACTTGAGTTTACTCACAAACTTGGTGAACTCATTCTCATCAACTTTCTCCACCTCACTACCATCTACACAATATAACAATGAAGGAGTAGTAATGATGGTGGTTTTGATGTTAGAAGTTACCTTTTTGATACCTTTGGCCATGAGACACTTGGCAATGGTGTTTTCGTTGGGGGCACCAAAGAGAGACACCTTGGAGGGAGAAGATGTAGCAATGGCAATGGTTGTCGTTGCCATTCCTTCTCCACTTGTATCTTACTCATCATCATCTGAGGGGTACTCTTCATGTGGCACCAAGCCCTTTGGAGGAGTCTTCTTGGTGAAGTTGTTCTTACTAGGGAAGGACTTGGCTTTATCTTTGCGAATGAGCTTGCCACCATTGTCTTCCCTCTTCTCGTAGGGGCAATCCACCACAAAGTGACTCACATTGCCACAATTGTAGCAAGTTCTTACACGTTGCTTGATCTTTGACCCACTTGAGTTGTTCTTGGTGAAGTTGGGCATTGAGTTCCCCTTGTTGCTCCAAATTTGCCTTGACGCAAGGGCTATGTGCTCATGATAAGCATATTTGGTGTCTTCGGGGCCACACTCCTCTTCTTCTTCCGGAATGACCTTGGCCTTCAAAGCAAGGGTGGGAGTGCTTTTCTTTGACCGGACACGAGCAAGAGCATTGTCAGCGGTCTTGTTCATGATGTTCATGGCAATGAACTCATCCAACACTTCACTTGAGGTTAGGGTGTGGAAGTTCAGCCTTTGTCGAATCATGGAAGACATGGCTTTGTTGAATGGCATGATGGCCTTGAGGAACTTGCACTTGATCCAAGTGTCATCTGTATCTTTGCTTCCATGGTCTTGGAGAGCAACCACAAGAGTGGTCACCCTCCGGTAAAGATCACGTGGATCTGTTGGGAAACGTAGCATGCAATTTCAAAAAAATTCCTAAGCTCACGCAAGATCTATCTAAGAGATGCATAACAACGAGAAGGCGAGAGTGTGTCAACGCACCCTCGTAGACCGAAAGCAGAAGCGTTTGACAATGCGGTTGATGTAGTCGAACTTCTTCCCGTTCCGACCGATCAAGCACCAAACGTACGGCATCTTCGAGTTCTGCACACGTTCAGCTCGATGACATCCCTTGTCCTCTTGATCCAGCAAAGGTGTCGAGGAAGAAGATGAGTTCCGTCAGCACAACAGCGTGGAGACAGTGATGGTGAAGTGATCTGCGCAGGGCTTCGCCTAAGCACTACGAAGATATGACCGGAGGCGTAAACCGTGGAGAGGGGCGCCGCACACGGCTAACAATTGATGGTGTGTCCTCTAAGCGCCCCCTCCCCACATATATATAGGTTAGAGGGGGGAAGAGGTAGCCAGGGAGTGCCTAAGTAGGTCGAAGCCTACTTGGGTTCCCACCCCAATTCGCCCCCTTCCTTGTTTTGGCACTAGGAGAAGGAAGGAGGAGGTGGCGCCCCCCTTTCCTTTCTCCCTTGAGAAGGGGAAGGAAAGAGGGGCTAGCCCTTCTCCCTTGCCTTCCCTAGGGCTGGACGGACTGGTGGAGGGGCGCACCAGCCCCCTGTGGGCTGGTCTGTCCCTCCCTAGGCCCATTAAGCCCATATAGTTTGCCAGGGGTTGCCCGGAACCCCTTCCGGTGACCCGATACGTACCCGGTACCCCCAGAACACTTCTGGTGTCCAAATACTATCGTCCTATATATGAATCTTTACCTCTCGACCATTTAGAGACTCCTCGTCATGTCCGTGATCTCATCCGGGACTCTGAACAACATTCAGTCACCAAATCACATAACTCATACAATACAAAATCATCATCGAATGTTAAGCGTGCGGACCCTACGGGTTCGAGAACTATGTAGACATGACTGAGACACCTCTCCGGTCAATAACCAACAGCGAAACCTGGATGCTCATATTGGTTCCCACATAATGAGAACATACGTTATTCCCTTTGTCATCGGTATGTTACTTACCCGAGATTCGATCGTAGGTATCTTCATACCTAGTTCAATCTCGTTATCGGCAAGTCTCTTTACTCGTTCCGCAATGCATCATCCCGCTACTAACTCATTAGTCACATTGCTTGCAAGGATTATCATGATGTGCATTACCGAGGGGCCCAGAGATACCTCTCCAATACTCGGAGTAACAAATCCTAATCTCGATCTATGCCAACCCAACAAACACCTTCGAAGATACATGTAGAGCATATTTATAATCACCCAGTTATGTTGTGACGTTTGATAGCACACAAGGTATTCCTCCGGTATTCGGGAGTTGCATAATCTCATAGTCGAAGGAATATGTATTTGACATGAAGAAAGCAATAGCAATAAAACTTAATGATCATTATGCTAAGCTAACGAATGGGTATTGTCCATCACATAATTCTCCTAATGATGTGATCTCGTTCATCAAATGACAACACATGTCCATGGCTAGGAAACTTAACCATCTTTGATTAACAAGCTAGTCTAGTAGAGGCTTACTAGGGACACTGTGTTTTGTCTATGTATCCACACATGTATCAAGTTTCCGGTTAATACGATTCTAGCATGAATAATAAACATTTATCATGATATAAGGAAATATAAATAACAACTTTATTATTACCTCTAGGGCATATTTCCTTTAGGATCCTCATCTTCAAGCATCACAAATTCATCGGCCTCTTAAGGAACACTTCAAAGTTGGACCGTTGGATGCTTGAGCTCCACTTATACATAGAGACAATGTGATCCCAACAATCCTTTGCTCAAGTGAAAGGTCGTAGGTGCGCAAGGTCTTCAGGAGGAGCCGCTTCTTGAAGGATGAACAAAGTGGAGTGATTGTATTGATTGTCCACTTCTTCTCTTGGGGTGAAGTTGTTTGGATCATGCAGGTAGAAGCCTTGCTCAATGATTCTCCAAAGGTTAGTTGAGCAATGATTCAAATGAGACTTAATGTGGAAGACCCAACTAGCAAAATCACCCTTAACAAGCTTGGGAGGAGGACCATGAATATTAATGTGAGCTATGGGGACCGATCCTCCATAGACCGGGGGAGGCGGAACTAAGGCAATAGTTCCTGTCCCACTCTTGTCATGAGGAGAAGGAACATGAGTACCCTTAGCCGCTTCCTTGGCGGAATTGGCCTCCGACTCCGATGCCGTGGGATTAACCACAAGCAAGGGATCGGGAGTGGATTTCATCCCCTCAAGTAGTTCTTTAATCATTGACTTGACTTCGGTCGTCATAGACTTCTTAAGTGAAGCCATAGCTTCATTTAAGTCATCTTGAGTGATCGAAGTCACCTCCACGGCCTTGGCCACTTCTCCTCGGAGTCAACCATACTATTCGGGTGGTAAAACCCTTAATAAAGAGACAAGGCTCTCATACTAATTGAAAGGATCGATATGGTTGACTAGAGGGGGGTGAATAGGCAACTACCAATATTTAGCGTTTCTTAACAAATTAGGTTTAGCAACAAATAGGTTGTTTAGATGTGCAACTAGGTGAGCAACCTATATGATGCTAGCAACAACAACAACCTATATTGGTGCAACTACAAGTGCAGACTAAGGCATAGCCTAGTGCAGACTAAGGCATAGCCTAGTGGTTGGAAGGGGCTGATGCCTTCCCACCCACCCAGGTTCAAGGCATGGTACTTGCAATTTGGGGTTGTTGCACCAATTATACTGTAGGGGTTCCCTTACAGTCTTTCTGTCAAAAAAACAACAACAAGTGCAAGCAAAGGATACAACACAATAATAGCTTGCACAAAGTAAAGGGAAGAGATAACCACAAGTGGAGCCGGTGAAGACGAGGATGTGTTACCGAAGTTCCCTCCCTTTGAGGGAAGTACGTCTTCGTTGGAGCGGTGTGGAGGCACAATGCTCCGCAACAAGCCAGTAGGGCCACCGTATTCTCCTCACACCCTCACACAAATGCGAGATGCCGTGATTCCACTAGTGGTGCCCTTGAAGGTGGCGATCGAACCTTTACAAACAAGGTTGGAGCTATCTCCACAACTTGATTGGAGGCTCCCAACGATACCATGGAGCTTCATCACAATGGAATGTGGCTCCGAGGTGACTTCAGCCGTCTAGGGTGCTCAGGCACCCAAGAGTAACAAGATCCGCAAGGGATTAGTGGGGGGAATCAAATTTCTCTTGGTGGAAGTGTGATAACCCACAAGTATAGGGGATCAATTGTAGCCTCTTTCTATAAGTAAGAGTATTGAACCCAACGAGGAGTTAAAGGTATAACAAATATTCCCTCAAGTTCTATCGACCACCGATACAACTCTACGCACGCTTAACGTTCGCTTTACCTAGAACAAGTATGAAACTAGAAGTACTTTGTAGGTGTAACGGGATAGGTTTGCAAGAATATAAAGAGCACATAAATAAAAACTAGGGGCTATTTTTAGGCAAAGAAGCAATAAAGTTAGTATAGCGAGCGTGGAAAAGTGGTGGTAGGAGTTGCGAAATTGTCCCTAAGCAATTGACTACGTTACTAGACCGATAGCAAGTTTTATGTGGGAGAGGCCACTGCTAGCATGTCATCCCTGACTTGGAATTCTATGCACTTATGATTGGAACTATTAGAAAGCATCCACAACTACTAACGTTCATTAAGGTAAAACCCAACCATAGCATTAATATATATTGGCCCCCCCTTCAATCCCGTATGCATCAATTTCTATGCTAGGTTGAAGCTTCTGTCACTCTTGCCCTCCAATACATAGTCCTATCAACATACAACTAACCCTATGGTATGATCCACGCGCGCGCTCATATGATGGGCACCAAAGGACAGCAACATAACCAGAAGCAATTTAAACCAATCATAGCAATTCACCAATTACCGATAGGATAACGAAAATCTACTCAGACATCATAGGATGGCAACACATCATTGGATAATAATATGAAGCATAAAACACCATGTTCAAGTAGAGGGTACAGCGGGTTGCGGGAGAGTGGACCGCTATAGATAGATGGGGGAAGGTGATGAAGATGTTGGTGAAGATGACAGAGGTGTTGGTGTAAATCGCTGTCACACGATGATGGCCCCGGCGGCGTTCCGGCGCCACCAGGAGAGAGGGGGAGAGAGCCCCCTTCTTCTTCTTCTTCCTTGACCTTCTCCCTAGATGGGAGAAGGGTTTACCCCCTAGTCCATGGCTTCCATGGCGGCGGAGGGGCGAGAGCCCCTCTGAGATTAGATCTGTCTCTCTCTGTTTCTGTGTTTCAGATTCTGGCCTTTCACCATTTCTTATATTCCCGGAGATCCGTAACTCCGATTGGGCTGAAATTTTAACACGGTTTCTATCTGGATATTGGCTTTCTTGTGGTGAAAGAAGGGAACCAACCGCCTTACAAGTGGCCACGAGGGTCAGGGGCGTGCCCACCCCCCTAGGGCGCGCCCCCTGCCTCATGACCCCCTCGGGCATCGTCTCGCGTTGATTCTTCTTCCCAAAATTCACATATATTCCAAAAATATCTCCGTAAGTTTTTATCCCGCTTGGACTCTATTTGATATGGATTTTCTGCGAAACAAAAAACATGCAGCAAACAGGAACTGGCACTGGGCACTGGATCAATATGTTAGTCCCAAAAATAGTATAAAAAGTTGCCAAAAGTATATAAAAGTTGTAGAATATTGGCATGGAACAATCAAAAATTATAGATACAACGGAGACGTATCAGCATCCGCAAGCTTAATTCCTGCTCGTCCTCGAGTAGGTAAATGATAAGAAAGATAATTTTTGATGTCACTACAAAAAAATACACTTCCGTGATGATATGTGTTTGTCACAGTAGGTCACGTTTTCTGTCATGCATGTACATCCATGCCAAATTTATGACAAAATCAAGATAGTCATACCTGTGCTATCGTAGAAATGTTCCATGACATTACCAAAATTATCATCACGGAAGTGTCCATTTCCATGACGATATATCGCGCGTCACAGAAGTGCTTTCATCAAGGGTGACCGACACGTGGCATCCACCGTAACGGAATGCCGTTAAGCTATCGGGTCCGGTTTTGGATCCGATAACCCGTTAACAGCCTCGACCAATGGGGATTTTCCACATGTAAAATCATCATTGGCTGGAGGAAACACGTGTCAGCTCACCGTTGGGACAGATGTCATCCACTCATTGGACCCAAAGCGCCCATGATACGCCGACATGTGGCACGACCCAACAAAGGCCCATACAGGTTAAAAAGGCCGGCCCAGTCAAAGGCCCGTAGTAGTTACTCAGGTACTAGTGGGCCAGCCCAATAACGGTCTGCTTAATAAAGGCCCATTTACGGCCCGAAGCCAAATCTATCCCGTTAATTGTTCGCCGAATATTTGGGCCCATTTACGGCCCGAAGCCAGATCTGGCCCATTAATTGTTTGCCGAATATTTGGGCCTAATTACAACCCACTGAATTTCGGCTTGTTAGAGGCCTGATGTAGACATGGGCCCATTTCAGCCCGGTGTGACTTTCGGCCTGGGAATGGCCCGTGCTGCCCATGGGCCATATATGGTCTGACGGGGCATTGGGCCCACTAAGGCCCATGATAAAGGTGGCAACAGTTAAGCCCAACATGACTTTGGGCCTGTTAAAGGCCTGTCGCATAATTTGGTCCGTTGATGTCTGTACTAAGCTTTCGGCCTCTTAAAGGCCCATGATATCAGTGGGCCAACTAAGGCCCAAGATATTTTTTGGCCTGGTAACTGCCAGTGATATAACTGGGCCCAAAAAGGCCCAGTCTACATTTCATCCTGCTGAAGGCCCGTCGATGACTAGTGAAAATTGAGGCCCAACATGCATTTCGGCCTGCTAAAGGCCCATGGTTTCATCTGGGCCATAACAGGCCAGTACAATATTCAGCCTGTTAATGGCCCAATGCTACCTGGGCCAAACTAAGCGCTGGGTCCACAAAAGGCCCAACTAAAATATAGGCCGGTGTAAGTTGTGGGCCTCGCGCAAAGTGTGAAGGCCCCAATCATTCGGGCCCAAGAAAGATGCAGGCCGGCCCAATTGTGGCCCGCTAAACACCAGGCCCGTTAGAGGCAAATGTTTCGGCCCGGTCGACTACATCTGATTTTTTTTCAGATATCGAATGATGGCAGTAACTAGTAGGAATTAAGAACAAACCTACTCTATACAATAAATAAATTATGGCATAGTAACTAAGAATAAACCTACACTATACAATAAAGGATTTATGGTATATTACATCCACTGGGCATCGAAGTTCGCCACTAGTGATCATAAAGCGCAACGAAGAAGCAGATTGCAAAAACTGGGCACCATTGCAGCGTAACAAAATAATACTGAATCGAGACCACTTCCAAGACAGTTCAAGAAAGGTTAGCCTTGCGCGGGAACTGCCGCGCAAGCTGCTGAGCAAGCTGTGAGACCAGCCTAGCATGTCGGTCATAGCTTCAGGGTGTAGCTGTTTAGCGATGAGGTTCTCATTGGTGTTCTCCGCAATCTTTCTTAGAGATAGGACTTCAAGTCGAAGTTGAGTTGCAGAATGCCTTTCTGCTAGAACTTGGGACTGAAGAAGTCGAACTAATTCAGATAATGAATTCTGTGAGCTTGTCTGACTGCTAGTCTCAAGTAACTTGAACAATGCATGAAGACAAGACTTTGGGGTTGTCTCGCTATCTTCAAGATGTTTTGCCTTCTTTGCTGCAATATATGTTGGGTTTGTCGCACAACCTTTAGCAGACTTGTGCATGCCATCAGGCATATCACCCTGAAACAAAGCAGAGAGATGACAGGTTTTGCACATGTATAAACAAATATGATAACTGTGTTGTCAATTCCATCCAATTTCAAATTAGAAAATAAAGAGTAAGTTCAAAATATTAATAGCATAATTTGGCATCGTTCATAATGTGGGGAGCTTCACCACACTACTGGATTACCATGTCAACATAACAAGCATAGATGAAGGGCAAAGAAAATCATTATATCTATTTTGGTTAATGTGCATGGCATGTTGTTCATATCATCAACCACATCAGTAAGATAAAATAGGAGATGACAAGGTCTAAACATGGGCTGCTTCACCACACACTGGATTATAGATCCACGAAAACAAGCATACATATAGGGAGTATTGAGTAATGTGCATGGTATGAATAAGGAATTTGGTTTTACAAGTAAAACTTAGAACTTACGGTTCTTGCGAACATGCATTTTGGTAGAAACAACAAACTAAACAGCAGTAAACGATAGGGAGTATGAGCAAATTAAACAGCAGTTGAGGATAAAGGCTTTAGAAGGACTGACTTACATTAACAGTTAACACCGGCTTTATAATGCCCTTCTCCATGTCAAGGGAAGGATAACTCAAGAATTTTAGCACAGAATCTTCTTCGTAAGCATTGCCTGTACTCTACATTTTGTAGAGAGTAATTATAGATATGATAATACTGGAAGGGATAGAGGATAATGAAGATAAGATGCAAATTGATGCTACATAATCAACTACCAATCCCTGGAAGTACAAGCATTACAGGACAAAATGTACTAATAAGAGCAATGGGCTACACTTCTGCACTGGCATTGTCTGTGTATTCTACTTTTTGGTAAGATTAAATATAGATCTGATCATTTTTAGTAAATGGTGGGCGAGGGAGATACGATGCAGAATGCTACACAATGAACCAATCCCTCTTCCCATAATACGAGAGTGTTTTGAACACTGGTGTACTGTACAAAACGTTCTTATATTATGGGTGAGGGAGTCCTAGATTAGGGGGTCTCTGGACAGCCGGACTATATACTTTGGCCGGACTGTTAGACTATGAAGATACAAGACTGAAGACTTTGTCTCGTGTCCGGATGGGACTCTACTTGGCGTGGAAGGCAAGCTAGGCAATACGGATATGGATATCTCCTCCTTTGTAACCGACCTTGTGCAACCCTAACCCTCTCTGGTGTCTATATAAACCGAAGGGTTTTAGTCCGTAGGACAACAATCACAATATACAATCATACCATAGGCTAGCTTCTAGGGTTTAGCCTCTCTGATCTCGTGGTAGATCTACTCTTGTACTACCCCTATCATCAATATCAATCAAGCAAGACGTAGGGTTTTACCTCCATCAAGAGGGCCCGAACCTGGGTAAAACATTGTGTCCCCTGCCTCCTGATACCATCCGGCCTAGATGCACAGTTCGGGACCCCCTACCCAAGATCCGCCACTTTTGACACTGACATTGGTGCTTTCATTGAGAGTTCCGCTGTGCCGTCGCCACCAGGAAGGATGTCTCATCCCATCTTTAAAGACGGCACTGTTGCCGAGGGAGCTTTGGCTATCGGCCAAACTCTCCGGCTAGGCGGTTTTCTTATGACCGCATGTTTGGCCGCTGCGCCGATGATGACTTCTCGGGTCATCGAAAGCAATCTTCACGTCAACTCGGAACTCGCCGAGCAGTTAGATCCAATGGAGCTCTCTTCCCTGAACGAGCTCTTGGATCGCATCGCCACCCTGGGAGTCGCTACAGACTACGATCAGATTGGGCCTAAACCCGATCTGAGAGAGATCAACTCTCCCCAGGTCACCCATCACGTTGCAGTGGTGGAGGAACAATGCGGCAACCCTTCATCTATCTTAAGGACTAGCTATGTCCGGATTCCCGATCCCTCCAAGCCGGATACCCGTGGAGGGGAGGACGTCACTCAAGACCTGAACCTAGAGTCAGGCAGCGGGCTAGATTTATTGGAAAACATCCAAGAATCCAAACTTCCGAGTTCGGAAACTCCTTGGCCCCTGAGTCTCAGATTGGGTGAGGATTCGGGTTCAATTCCACCCACGCACCAAACATAAGCGATCTATCCCAAATTAGGCAAGAGCCTGAAGAAACAGTACACCATTACTGGGCCAGATTCCTCCTGGTCATGAACAGGATAAAGGACTGCCGCGAGGAAGACGCAATTTCATTCTTCTGCAATAATTGCATGGACAAGGGAATCCTCAACGCCATAAGTCGCCGCGAAATTACACGCTTTGCCGACTTGGTGTCCATAGTACGGAAGTACTATGCGATGGAAAGCGCCTGGAAAACCGAAATAAAATTTTGGGATAATCCGGCCCTGAATACAAACCCAGTCCGAAATAAAAGGGTGCATTATCACAATACACCTGGGTTAACTACCAAAAAGCAAAAGCCCTCTATGGGGCAAGGAACCGTACTGGAGGGATGGCTCAATGGACCCTGCAAAATTAATAGTACAGCGGATGCAATACCAACGCACAGCCTTAGAGCATGTTAGATACTCCGGAAGGTGGCCAAAAGTGGTGAGGATCTACTACTCCCAAATACCACAGAGCACCATCCCGTGGACAACAATATAGTGTTAACAGACTTCGAGACCTTCGCGTTAAATAATAGACGCAAGCGAACACTCCGCAGCATGGCCGAAATCTGCCACATAGCAGAAATAAATCCTTGGAGTGACACGGCTATTACCTTCAATGCCAGTGACGAACCTAAATTCCGAACAGCCCGAGCACCAGCCGCACTGGTCCTCAGTCCAATCGTGGACGGCTTTCGACTCACCAAGGTACTCATGGACGGCGGCAGCGGATTAAACCTCATCTATGAGGAAACTCTTCAAAAGATGGAAATAGATTGGAGCCGCAACAACCTTTAGAGGAATCATCCCCGGTCGGGAAGCACGCTGTGCTGGGAAAATCACACTAGATGTGGTATTCGGCACGCCGGATAATTACACGTCCGAAGAAATTAATTCCAAGTGGCCCCGTTCAGCAGCGGATACCACACTCTATTAGGGCGGGATGCATTTACAATCTTCCAAGACATACCCCATTATGGGTACATGAAGCTCAAAATGCCCGGGCCCAACGGAATCATCACTCTTGCTAGTGATCCGGACATAGCACTCCGCGCCGAAAATAAGATAGCCGCACTGGCCCTTGAGGCACTATCCGAAGCCCTAGCGGCCAAGGAACTAACTGTGCTGCGCTCCACGGTGAACAGGGACGACGTGATACTCGATAAAAGATCCAATTCCACCTCCTTTAAACCGGCAGACGAAATAGTCAAATTCCAAGTCCATCCAATGGACCCTACAAAAACAGCTTCCATCGGGGCACAATTAAACCCTGATGTCGACGCCGCACTGCGAGAGTTCCTACGTGGGAACTGGGACATTTTTGCCTGGCACCCTTCAGACATGCCAGGAATCCCACGCAGGCTGGCCGAGCACAGCCTAAATATCCTAAAAGGATTCAAGCCAGTCAAGCAGGCTCTTCGGCGTTTCTCCAAACCTAAGAGACAAGCCATGGGAGAGGAACTAGCCAAGCTATTGGAGGCCGGATTTATCAGAGACATAAAACATCCGGACTGGCTAGCAAACCTGGTGATGGTACCAAAGAAGGACAAATCCTGGCGCTTGTGCGTCGATTTTAAGGACCTTAACAAGGCCTGCCCAAAGGATCCCTTCCCCCTCCCCCGCATCGATCAAATCATCGATGCTACCGCAGGACACGATTCATTGTGTTTCCTAGACGCATACTCCGGCTACCATCAAATTAAAATGGCAGAGCCAGACCAAGCCGCAACGACATTCATCACACCATACGGCCCATTCTGCTTCAACACAATGCCCTTCGGGCTCAAAAACGCCGGCGCGACATATCAGCGCATGATCCAGACATGTCTGGCAAACCAGATCGGCAAAACAGTGGAGGCATACGTAGATGACGTGGTCGTCAAAACCAAGCATGTCGAATCTCTAGTAGACGACTTGAGGCTCACATTCGATAACCTCCGAACATATGACATCAAGCTCAACCTGGAAAAATGATTTTTTGGCGTACCAGCCGGAAAGCTCCTGGGATTCATTATCTCCAGTAGAGGTATTGAAGCTAATCCGGCCAAAATCCGAGCGTTGTCACATTTGGCTACCCCAACAGACCTCAAACATATACAAAAATTGACCGGATGCGTAGCGGCTCTAAGACGCTTTATCTCCCGCTTGGGAGAAAAGGCATTACCCCTTTATCGCCTCCTCCGGCGCACCGAACACTTCAAGTGGACGGATGCCGCCACGGCCGGACTCAACGAAATAAAAGCCATATTGGCAACAAACCCAGTCCTGGCCGCGCCAAACATTGCCGAACCAATGCTATTATACATTGCGGTAACTCATCAAGTAGTAAGCGCAGTGCTCGTCGTTGAGCGAGAAGTGGACGGACACAAATTCCCCCTTCAAAATCCGGTTTACTATGTGTCCACTGTCCTTACTCCATGCAAATCATGGTACCCGCATTATCAAAAGATAGCGTACGCGGTATTTATGGCATCCCGGAAGCTGCAACACTACTTTCAAGAGTGTTCAATAACGGTAGCCTCAGAAGTACCACTTAACGATATTATAAACAACTGCGACGCGACGGGACGGATTGCCAAATGGGCCATTGAGCTCCTCCCATTCGACATAACTTACAAGCCACGGCGAGCTATTAAGTCGCAAGTTTTGGCTGACTTCGTCGCCGAGTGGATGGAAGCCGAACTCCCTAAGGAGTATGACACATATTCAAACTGGATCATGCACTTCGACGACTCCAAAATGTTGGCTGGTCTGGGGGCTGGCGTCGTTTTGACGTCCCCAACGGGAGATACCGTTCAATACGTACTACAGATAATGTATACGGACTCCAACAGCGCAGCCGAATATGAGGCCCTTCTACATGGTCTCCGGATGGCAGTATCCATGGGCATTCAACACCTAGACGTGCGCGGGGATTCGAACCTTGCGATATCCCAAATAAATGGAGACTTTAATGCCAAGGATCCGAAAATGGCAGCTTATCGCAATGCCGTCCTAAAAATGTTAGCTCGGTTCGAGGGGCTCGAATTTCACCATGTGGCTCGGGAAAACAATCAGGCGGCAGATATCCTCGCCCGCATAGGCGCAAAAGGCGATGCGGTCCCTCCCAACATATTTCTAGAAAGGCTCTTCAAGCCATCCGTAGCATGGGAAGGGGACACCGGTAACAACAGTCCGGACCCGGCCAAAATACCCGATACCGAACTCTCTAACACAATCGGAGGCTCCGCCACCGAAATAACACATTTAGCCCAGAAATAATGGCCACTATTGCCCCGTGGACAGAACCATTCCTGGCCTACCTAACTAGACAGGAACTTCCGGAAGACCAAAATGAGGAACGCTGCATAGTGCGGCTATCCAAGGCCTACAGGGTCCATGAGGGAGAATTGTACAAGAAAAGCACTACCGGAGTCCTTCAAAGGTGCATCTCCGAAGAAGAAGGGCGGAACCTTTTGGCAGAAATTCACGCCGGACTCGGTGGTCATCACGCGCAGCCCGGGATCTTGTAAGCGAGGCCTTCCGTACAGGATTCTATTGGCCAACGGCCCGGGCAGATGCACAAGACTTGGTCCAACGTTGCACCGGTTGCCAGCTCTTTGCAAATCAAAGCCACATGCCACCCACCACCCTCCAAACAATCCCCATTACATGGCCCTTCACGGTCTGGGGGCTTGACATGGTTGGACCCCTTAAAGGGGAAACCCACAAGAAAAAATACTTATTGGTCATGGTGGATAAATTCACCAAATGGATAGAGGCTAAACCGGTTAAGACAGCCGAATCCAGACCGGTGATAGATTTCATATCCGGGGTTGTATGCCGTTACGGTGTCCCCCACAGCATCATCACTGATAACGGCAGGAACTTCACAGCCGACGAGGTCAAGTCGAGCGAGCAAACAGTCTTATAATGAGCGGCATTAAACCCAGATTAGGGCGTTCCTTAACGGAGTCTGACACGCACTGGGTAGAGGAGCTCGACTCCGTACTCTGGGGGCTGCGGACCATGCCGAATCTTAGTACCGGATATACACCGTTTTTATGGTGTACGGCGCAGAGGCAGTCTTGCCCTGTGACATAATTCATGACTCACCTCGAGTGCGCATGTACGAAGAAAGAGAAGCTGAGCTCGATTGGCAGGACAGTCTGGACACCTTGGAGGAAGAGCGCGATGTAGCCAAAGCCTGTTCTGCATTTTACCAGCAACAGGCTCGCAGATACCAAAGCAGAGAAGTACGGGCCAAAACTTATAACGTTGCCGAACTAGTTCTACGACTGCCGGATAAGAAAAAGAACAAGCTCGAGGCGCAAATGGGAAGGTCCCTTCATTATCGACCAAGTTCTGACCGGTGGAGCGTACCGACTGCGGGGTGCATCGACTAGTCGAGTCGAGCCAAACGCATGGAACACAGCTAGGCTTCGAAGATTCTACGCCTAGCACCAGACTCTATGTTAGTCCCCTCCCTTTGTCCATTTTCTGCATATGCATCATCTGTCTTGTTTCCCTTTCTTTCTTTTTCTTATTATTTCTCTAGGCCTTCAAGGGTCACCTTGTGCCTCACTCGTACATTACAGATGCGCTAGCCGCACTCTTCATACCTGGGGGCTTCTTTCACAGAAGCTTAAATTATTTACCTGGGCCTCACGCCCAACACCTGTGTTATACTTCCGCATGTACCTTTTGTCACCATTATATGCATCGATATGACTTAAGTTTTGGCCAAGCTGGGTTGCCTGGCTCTTGTATTTATGCCCTACGTTCCCGTTAATTCGGCTAGGGCATAAGGGGAGCACCTCTATGATTGTTACCGCCGGGTCAGCCGGATTTGTGCCTCAGACTGGGTGAAGCCGAAAGCTAGCGTTCTTAAGGGAATATTCGGTCGGTGAACAAAAGATGACTTTTATTTATTTTCCATATCTGCCCCCAAATTCTTTTTCTTCGCTTCTTATCGCAGTCCGGACATGCACTTTAGGGCATGCTTACCCAGGGAAAGGAACCCTTAATGGAACTATTCTCCCTGGAAGATGTTTCTTACTACCCATGTAATATAACATAACTAGTTGGGCACTTGTCTGATAAAGCACTAATGACCCCTACGCCTGGTCTCCACGCATGCCCTGGTTCTTACATAACCGAGAGGGTATTCGGATACACTCCGGACCGTCGGGTCCCGAGGTTGAAGCGAAAAGGTCCGCCATGACAAACGATCTACAATCCGGCTAGAAGGCATTATACATGTCACTTTAAATTACATAGTCAATTTGACTGGTTGAATTCCTCTTCAATACCATCCAATAGGCTGTCTAGTCTATAGTCCTGTTGGGAATACTTTGCCACCAATTCTACTTGGCCGTACACTAAGCTCACAGGAATCTCCTTCCCATCGGGCCCCACAGGTCCGACTTCGGCCATGTGGTTAGGGTCAGCCTTCATGTACCGTGTCTTCGCCATTGCCGTGCCCCGATGGCAGGCCGATATCTTCCATAATTGGAAGCGCCGCCGTGCTCCCTTCAGCTTTTCTACAAGCTCTCCAAGGCCTTCGGGTATGGAGACGGATGGCCACAAGGTCTGGGCGACGCCTTGCATCACCTGCCGAACTCGTTCTTGCAGCTGTGAGAGCTCGGGAAGAAGGTCACCCATTGAAGCGGGCATTTCCTCGGCAGGACGCCCTGTTAGCATACCTACAGACATAACTCTGCCAGCCAGCTTCCTCGCTGAACTCTTTTTCAAAGTTCGTTCAAGCACTTACTAAATATGCCGCGTCGAAGCCGCCGATTCTCCTTAACAGAGTCCGACAGTTGGGCACGAACATCTTTTAGTTCCACGCCCAGCTTGGTATTGGCATCTAGGAGATCATTCTTCTCCCGCCTCACCCTCGTAAGCACGCTCTCACCAGCCTTCAGCTGGCGTAGGAGCTGTTGCTTATCCGGATTTACTCCAGCGTCATTTGCAATTTTATCGTCAGATCTGCATATACGCCGCATCCTATATGACACTTATCATTTGAAGGATATATTACCAGAGGGGGTCTCTTTGGACTCCCCCGCCGTGGCCAGTACGGCTTGAAGTTGGGCTCTGCACTCTTCCAGCTCCTGGGATAGTTGAGTATTCTTTTCGGTAAGAACCTGCATAACAAATGATCCTTAAATCAGTTATTCTAACTGTTTCAAGTCTTAGGGGCTAGTGGTATATATAATCACCAAATTTTCTCACCCGTATGTCTTTTACATACTGCTCCGTGGCTCTGGCTAGACCATTTTGAGCGGCACGGAGGTATGCATCTCCCGAGTTGAAGGCATCCAATGCCTCTTGGGAGAAACAAGCGTCACGAAGAACAGTCCGGCGACGCTTGTGGTTCATGGCACTTTCCACCTCAGAATTGGTGGCAGACAGTTTATCCGCATCCTCTGTCGGAGGAGCGCCTGGCGCACGCCTCGTATTCGTTCCCTCCTTCGAATCCGGCCTTGGAGCCTGGCTGGTGGAGGCGCGATTAGTAGCCTCTACGGGTATAGTCCGGCGAGCGCTCTTTTTCCTGAAAAGAAGGCACAGGCGTTAATATGCCTCTGAGAATAATGTCTTGCAATAAAAACGGCGCGCCGTACCACTACGTCGGTGTCTCAATCCGGACTGCGGGTCTTTTCGGCCTGCCTGGCCTCGCGACCCCTTGTTGGCTAGTCGCCGCAGGCTCGGCCTTCCGCCTCAAGGACCTCCCCTGCAAAACACGGCTGTTATACGGCAATCAAAAACACGCAAGGACGGATCCCCTTTTGAAGTGCTGGGACTTCGGTCTCAGTCACCTGTGAGGCTGGAAGTAGCCCAGGGTAATCGGCCATAAAGGCCACCAAAGCATTGTCATTACTCGATTGGTAGAATACCCCATCGATCAGCTCCACAGATATGTCCGGATCCTCCTGGGAGGCCGGGTTGAGGGACCGTCCAGGGTCCTCGGGTTGTGGAGGGGGGCTGTGTATCTCCTTTACAGCCTGGCGCAGCTCCTGCGATGAAATCGCTAGACTGAATACTTAACTACGGGAATACGAAACAGATGGGCGAGAAAAAGTCTCCGCTTACCCAGCTCGGAGGATTGTACATAGAAAATGCGCCCTGCGGGTTGACACGAAGGAATTCCTCCTCTTCTCCCTTGTACAAAGTGGATAAAATCTTTATTAGACCAGCAACCGATCCCGGCCCTTTGCGGCCATGGCGGGTGGCATCATCCTCCCCGTTGAAATCCCACATGGGGTGGCCTCTATATTGAAGCGGCTGCACCCCCCGCATAATACATATGGCCATGACCTCGATCATGGTCAATCCGGATCGAGCTAAAAAACTTATCCGGCTCATCAGGTAAAGAACGTCCCTGTCATCTTCCTCCAGGGAGCTCCATGGACGCCAGCTCCGGCGCTTCTTCAAAGGGGCGTTGTCGAACTCAGGAAGGCCGATTCTAATAGGATCCGGGAGGGGGACGTCTTCTATATAAAACCATTCTGAAGGCCAGTCTTCGGACGTCTTCTTTGGGGTTCCGGACAGGTATCCGGTCCCGGCAATACGCCACACTTCGGCTCCGCCCACTTGATATATTGACCCCTTCTGAGAACGGGGCACAAGGCAGAACAGCTTCTTCCACAGAGCGAAATGAGCCTCACAGCCCAAAAACAACTCGCAAAGGGCTACGAATCCCGCGATATGCAGCATGGAGGCAGGCGTAAGGTTATGCAACTGGAGGCCGTAGAACTCCAGGAGCCCCCGGAGAAACGGATGAATTGGAAATCCGAGCCCTCTTACCAAATAAGGGACAAGGCATACCCGCTCTCCCTTGGAGGGATTGGGAAGGCTCTCCGCTTGCTCTCCGCCATTATAGGTGGCAAGCCCGGCTCGAACCGGGACTATGTACGCTGGGGGAAGAAATCCCTTGGTCTGAAGCATCACTAATTTGCTATGCGGGACAGAACATCTCTCCCAATCTCCAGGCTTGGGGCTAGGGGAGCGAGAGGAGGAGCTGCGTCGACCGGCCATGATGGAATGGATCTCTGTCGAATGCGCTCCGATGAAGGCTCGCCAAGGGAGGATGGTGTGATTTGGATCTGAATCCTCGTCTTTTTAATAGGCAGCTCATTCACACAGCTAGGGGGTAAATGTAAAAACACCCTGGCTCTTCACATTCGCTCGACACGTGGAAAGTGGCCATTATTGGGCGTGGAAGCCAAGGAGTGCAACATTCACAAGAGGCCGGACACTATTTCGACGGGTATACCGAATTTGGAGAGGAACCCGCCTGCAATGCCGAAGACAATACTGCGCGCCGGACTCATCGTCATTGAAGCCTGGTTCGGGGGCTACTAAGGGAGTCCTGGATTAGGGGCCGGACAGCCGGACTATATACTTTGGCCAGACTGTTAGACTATGATGATACAAGATTGAAGACTTCGTCTCGTGTCCGTATGGGACTCTACTTGGCGTGGAAGGCAAGCTAGGCAATACGGATATGGATATCTCCTCCTTTGTAACCGACCTTGTGTAACCCTAACCCTCTCCGGTGTCTATATAAACCGAATGGTTTTAGTCCGTAGGACAACAATCACAATATACAATCATACCATAGGCTAGCTTCTAGGGTTTAGCCTCTCTGATCTCGTGGTAGATCTACTCTTGTACTACCCATATCATCAATATCAATCAAGAAGGACATAGGGTTTTACCTCCATCAAGAGGGCCCGAACCTGGGTAAAACATTGTGTCCCCTGCCTCCTGTTACCATCCGGCCTAGACGCACAGTTCGGGCCCCCTACCCGAGATCCGCCGGTTTTGACACCGACAATGGGACGGAGGGAGTAGCTATTAATGTAAGTACAGTGATAGACGACGTTCAGTCCTTACAAGAGGACTGCAGAGCTAAACCTCTTCAAAAGCATTGGGTTGATTCTAAATTTATGTAAGAGTCCATACAGATCTTACAATGTCCACCAAATGGATAATGACAAGGCTAACATGTGCAGTGATGCTACATAATCAAACAACTATGAAAGTAAGTATGGTCATACAGGGTAAGAGGTACTCACAAGAGCAATGCAGTGTGCAGTATAGTTGCGAGATTCTGTGGTCCCTTGAGAACGAATGTTCTTCTGCTAACAGTTTTCGTACAAGTGAGACGTTACGGCAAATGAAGAATTGTAGTTCAAACTGTGATGTGATGTCATAGATAGTACCTTACGCTGCAGCTGAGACCAATGTGCAACAAGATTATTCCAGTCACCGTCGGATAAATGTAGCACCGGAGACTTTACAGAAATTTTGTTTAGAGGCTTGCCATCAAAGTGCGCTGCCTCAGGTAGAAACGATACTTCATTAACGAGTGCTTGAAAAGCGCAACCAACCCTTGCTCATCTTCACAATCCAGTTTGGTACTCGCCTATTTAAAAGAATGAAATCTTGTGTCTTCTGTCAGCAGATACATATGTAGTAATGACCATGAATAACATTAGTACATTACTTACGCGTAAGTTGCGGAGGAAGACTGGAAATTGTTCTGTGTCTGCGGTGTAATCTTTCCATGAAGGAAAGATGCGCACAAAGTTCCTGACAACAATATAAGCTTTGTCTTCTAAACTAGGAAGAAATGGAACAGGGGTCCTATTTGCTGCAATTGGGGCTCTCTCTGGTTCGAAAAGGGATTTGGCAACTGGATTTTGGTGTACTCTTTGCCGGAATAGGGTTTTTGCGTCGTAGAGCTGGTGCTATGTCAACTGGCATAATCATAATGTTTGCTGCAGTTGGGGTCTGCTGAGTTGGGGCATCAGAAATGACCAGTGTAGTAGGGCTAGAGTCTGCTATAGTTGGGGTGTTTTGTGGGTCAGGTGATATTAGAACTACACCTAATGGGCTATTTGATTTATCAGGTGCCACTACCATTTCCAAATACTTTGCTTGTGCTCCTCCACGATCAGTAATCGCCCTCTTCCTTTTGAACGTCTGATACAGAAGAACAACATTTGAATGGATAAATATGGTATGATGACAGATGGAATACTGAAAATGGATAGGCAGGCCGTATTCACATACACGATGTGTAAACTAAGCTAATGGTAGTTCAACAAAGTAGAAGCAATGAAAGCATCAGTTGCAAGATATGTGCGACACATATAACCTTGGAAAGTTAGAGCAAGCACCTTGATGGGTGAATAAGATAGGGCATCTTCCTCTGACTCCTCCATTAGGGAGCTACATTGACTTAGGTCTCCCTCTAGCTCAGAATCACTGTTAGGATCATATTCTGAGCATGAATTTATAGGTGGAGAGCGTTTGCATTGCATTGCATCCAGACTTGATTCCAGTCCCTTAATGCCAAGTTTGACAGTCATGGCATTGTTGTGCTTTATTCTTTTCATGCGCGCAAGCTCATAATCGTTATGATGCTATTCAGAATCTAAGATTCATGTAAACATAAAAAGTAGTCAGATTATCTATGGAATGCATTGCGGATTCAACTCGAAGAGTGTCTCCCTATAAACCCCTGCATACGCAAAGTTCACCCCCAACCGTGCTGACCAGACCACACACAAAAATACAAACCCCTTATGTCTCTATAATAGGTAGACACACATTTCAAAACTGAAGTAGGAACATTAGAATTATATGAAATTCGTATTTGAACAAATAAACTAAGGAATTATGAGTGGCATAATGTTTAGCTTCAAGGGTGGAGTCTTGGTAGTGCGACACAAAGCAAGTAGGAAGATTGTATTCCATGTAAAAGATCGAAGCCTATGTAAAAGCTGGAAATGATACTTTCTTTCTATATTGCCCACACATGATGGAAGAGATCACATAGAGAAATACTATTCACTCATGTCTACGGTTGCAGTATTTAGAAACAGGGTGGTCCACCCTAAAAGAATATTGACAACAAATATGACAAGGCAAGCATAGATGTAGTGAATCAATCATTTACTTGTGAGCTCACTTGGACAAACCTGACTTGCAGTAGTAATCTGAATCAAGAAGTTTGTCTAGCACTTATTGTTTGCAACTAATCGACGTGAATAATTGGATATTATATCGAATGAGTAAGAAAGACAAGTAAAATTTTCAACAAACCTGGCTTGCAGTAGTAATCTGAGTCAATGTCACTACGACCAACAATCCAAAATGACTAGTGTATGTTCCTAGGGCCGGAATTTTGAAAACCCTGTGAACTTTACAGGTACTAAAGATTACCGAAATACATCTGAACCATTAAGTGTAGGAAGCACTGAGCACACAACAAACCCTAATGACAGTCTCGCGTAATGAGTAATGAATCAATTAGAAAATGGGTGATGAGGAGTGGCTGCTGAGTATTGAGGACTTATCTCAGGATAAATCAGGTTGGCTTAGTGGGTGCTGCACGCCTGAGCCCTGAACGGACTGGGAAGGTAGGCACGACGGTGCGCCCGGGCAGCAGTGACGCTGTTGGGCGAGCGGCTCCTGACCTCCTGTTAGTCCGACGTCTCCTCCTAGAGTCATGCAGTCCAGGGACGGCAAGTCGCTGGCGAGGCAGGCGGCTGGGGGCGAGTAGAGATCGGAAGCGCGCAGCAGAACAGAGGGGAATCGGGGCCTGGGACGACCCAAAATCCCAGGGTAGGCCGGCCCACCGTGGGCACCCTGTAGAGATACACACCTGAGCGGCGAACATGCATTTTCGAAACTAATTTAGGAACATTTAGCTGACCAATTAAACGAATCTGTTTTAATAATATCATATTCGTATTTGAACAACTAAGCTTGTTAAGCTTGATGGGTCGAGCAGTGCTATTATGACATGAAGCACGTATTCTGATCGTATAGTGATCATAAAAGGGGGAAACTCGAGAAATGATATTTAGCAGCCATTGTTTGCTTCGAACTAAGAACTAAATTCTAAGAGCTGAAAAGAAAGTAGAGTAACCAAGTTAAGATCTATTTTCTGGTTGAGATCAAAAAGTTGAGGAGATATGTGATACGTCTCCAACGTATCTATATTTTTTGATTGCTCCATGCTATTATATTATCTATTTTGGATGTCAATGGGCTTTATTTTACACTTTTATATCATTTTTGGGACTAACCTACTAACTGGAGGCCTAGCCCAAATTGTTGTTTTTTTTGCCTATTTTAGGGTTTCGAAGAAAAGGAATATCAAACGGAGTCCAAACGGAATGAAACCTTCAGGAACGTGATTTTCTCAACAAATGTGATCCATGAGACTTGGAGTGGGCGTCAAGAAACAAGGGAGGAAGGCACGAGGCAGGGGGGCGCGCCTACCCCCCTGGGCGCGCCCTCCACCCTCGTGGGCCCTCCATTGCTCCACCGACACACTTCTTCCTCCTATATATATATCCACGTACCCCCCAAACATCCAGGAGCACCATGAAAACCTAATTCCATTGCTGCAACCTTCCGTACCCGAGAGATCCCTTCTTGGGGCCTTTTTCGGAGCTCCGCCGAAGGGGGCAATGATCACGGAGGGCCTCTACATCAACTCCATGGCCTCTCCGGTGATGCGTGAATAGTTTACTTCAGACCTACGGGTCCATAGTTATTAGCTAGATGGCTTCTTCTTTCTCTTTGGATCTCAATACAAAGTTCTCCTCGATCTTCTTGGAGATCTATTCGATGTAATCTTCTTTTGCGGTGTGTTTGTCGAGATCCGATGAATTGTGGGTTTATGATCCAGATTATCTATGAACAATATTTGATTCTCCTCTGAATTCTTTTATGTATGATTGGTTTATCTTTGCAAGTCTCTTCGAATTATCAGTTTGGTTTGGCCTACTAGATTGATCTTTCTTGCAATGGGAGAAGTGCTTAGCTTTGGGTTCAATCTTGCGGTGCTCGATCCCAGTGACAGAAAGGGAACCGACACGTATTGTATTGTTGCCATCGAGGATAAAAAGATGGGGTTTATATCATATTGCATGAGTTTATCCCTCTACATCATGTCATCTTCCTTAAAGCATTACTCTGTTCTTATGAACTTAATACTCTAGATGCATGCTGGATAGCGGTCGATGTGTGGAGTAATAGTAGTAGATGCAGAATCGTTTCGGTCTACTTGTCTCGGACGTGATGCCTATATACATGATCATACCTAGATATTATCATAACTATGCTCAATTCTATCAATTGCTCGACAGTAATTCGTTTACCCACCGTAATACTTATGCTCTTGAGAGAAGACACTAGTGAAACCTATGGCCCCCGGGTCTATCTTCCATCATATTAATCTTCCAATACTTAGTTATTTCCTTTGCCATTTATTTTACTTTGCATCTTTATTTCTCTTTATCATAAAAATACCAAAAATATTATCTTATCATATCTATCAGATCTCACTCTCGTAAGTGACCGTGAAGGGCTTGACAACCCCTTTATCGCGTTGGTTGTGAGGTTCTTGATTGTTTGTGTAGGTGCGTGGGACTTGAGCGTGATCTCCTACTGGATTGATACCTTGGTTCTCAAAAACTGAGGGAAATACTCACGCTACTTTGCTGCATCACCCTTTCCTCTTCAAGGGAAAACCAACGCAGTGCTCAAGAGGTAGCAAAAAGGATTTCTGGCGCCGTTGCCGGGGAGATTCGCGCCAAGTCAAGTCAAGATTTGACTCCCAACAACGAGTCATTTCAGGCTCCATTACCAAGTCAAAATATACCAAGTACCCATCACAAACTCTTATCCCTCACATTACATTATTTGCCATTTGCCTCTCGTTTTCCTCTCCCCCACTTCACCCTTGCCGTTTTATTCGCCCTCTCTCTCCGTTCCCCTTATCTTACCTATTTACCTCTTTTGCCCGTTTCTTGTTTGCTTGTGTGTTGGATTGCTTGCTTGTCACAATGGCTCAAGATAATACTAAATCTTGTGAAATTAATGCTGCTTTGTTGAATCTTGTCATGAAAGATCAATTCGCCGGCCTTCCTATTGAAGATGCCGCTACCCATCTAAACAACTTTGTTGATTTGTGTGATATGCAAAAGAAGAAAGATGTGGATAATGATATTGTTAAATTGAAGCTATTTCCGTTTTCTCTTAGAGATCGTGCTAAAGCTTGGTTTTCGTCTTTGCCTAAAAATAGTATTGATTCATGGAATAAGTGCAAAGATGATTTTATCTCTAAGTATTTTCCTCCCGCTAAGATCATCTCTCTTAGAAACGATATTATGAATTTTAAGCAACTTGATCATGAACATGTTGCACAATCTTGGGAGAGGATGAAATTAATGATACGTAATTGCCCTACACATGGTTTGAATCTTTGGATGATTATACAAAACTTTTATGCCAGATTGAATTTTGCTTATAGAAATCTTTTAGATTCGGCCGCGGGAGGCACTTTTATGGAAATCACTTTAGGAGAAGCTACTAAACTCCTAGATAATATTATGGTTAATTATTCTCAATGGCACACCGAAAGATCTACTAATAAAAAAGTGCATGCAATTGAAGAGATTAATGTTTTGAGTGGAAAGATGGATGAACTTATGAAATTGTTTGCTAATAAGAGTGCTCCTACTGATCCTAATGATATGCCTTTGTCTACTTTGATTGAGAATAATAATGAATCTATGGATGTGAATTTTGTTGGTAGGAACAATTTTGGTAATAACGCGTATAGAGGTAATTTTAATTCTAGGCCGTTTCCTAGTAATTCCTCTAATAATTATGGTAATTCCTACAACAATTCCTATGGAAATTATAATAAGATTCCCTCTGATTTTGAATCTAGTATTAAAGAATTTATTACTTCACAAAAGAGTTTCAATGCTTTGATTGAAGAAAAATTGCTTAAGGTTGATGAGTTGGCTAGGAACGTTGATATAATTTCTGTTGATGTTGATTCTTTGAAACTTAGATCTATTCCACCTAAGCATGATATCAATGAGTCTCTCAAAGCCATGAGAATTTCCATTGATGAGTGCAAAGAAAGAACCGCTAGGATGCGTGCTGAGAAAGATTGCTTTGTGAAAGTGTGTTCTTCTAGTTTTCATGATAATAAGGATGAAGATCTAAAAGTTATTGATGTGTCTCCTATTAAATCTTTGTTTTGCAATATGAATCTTGATAATGATGGGACTGAAGATGAGCCACCTTTACCTAGAAGGCGTTCCAAAAATTCGGAGTTTTTAGATCTTGATGCAAAAATTGTTAAAAGTGGGATTGAAGAGGTCAAAACTTTAAATATCAATGAACCCACTATTTTGGATTTCAAGGAATTTAATTATGATAATTGCTCTTTGATAGATTGTATTTCCTTGTTGCAATCCGTGCTAAATTCTCCTCATGCTTATAGTCAAAATAAAGCTTTTACTAAACATATCGTTGATGCTTTGATGCAATCTTATGAAGAAAAACTTGAGTTGGAAGTTTCTATCCCTAGAAAACTTTATGATGAGTGGGAACCTACAATAAAAATTAAAATTAAAGATCATGAGTGCTATGCTTTGTGTGATTTGGGTGCTAGTGTTTCCACGATTCCAAAAACTTTGTGTGATTTGCTAGGTTTCCGTGATTTTGATGATTGTTCTTTAAACTTGCACCTTGCGGATTCCACTATTAAGAAACCTATGGGAAGAATTAATGATGTTCTTATTGTTGCAAATAGGAACTATGTGCCCGTAGATTTCATTGTTCTTGATATAGATTGCAATCCTTCATGTCCTATTATTCTTGGTAGACCTTTCCTTAGAACGATTGGTGCAATTATTGATATGAAGGAAGGGAATATTAGATTCCAATTTCCATTAAGTAAAGGCATGTAAAACTTCCCTAGAAATAAAATTAAATTACCATATGAATCTATTATGAGAGCCACTTATGGATTGCCTACCAGAGATGGCAATACCTAGATCTATCCTCGCTTTTATGCCTAGCTAGGGGCGTTAAACGATAGCGCTTGTTGGGAGGCAACCCAATTTTATTTTTATTTCTTGATTTTTGCTCCTGTTTAGTAATAAATAATTTATCTAGCCTCTGTTTTGGTTGTGTCTTTTGCGTTTAATTAGTGTTTGTGCCAAGTAGAACCGTTGGGAAGACTTGGGGAAAGTCTTTTTGATCTTGCTGTAAAAAACAGAAACTTTAGCGCTCACGAGAATTGCTGCCATTTTTATTTGGATGGTGCTATTTAGGTAATTATTTTTGCAGATGATTAGATAAATTCCTCACGTCCATCAATTTATTTTAGAATTTTTGGGGTTCCAGAACTTGCGTTAGCTACAGATTACTACAGACTGTTCTGTTTTTGACAGATTCTGTTTTTCTTGTGTTGTTTGCTTATTTTGATGAATCTATGGCTAGTAAAAGAGTTTATAAACCATAGAGAAGTTGGAATACAGTAGGTTTAACACCAATATAAATAAAGAATGAGTTCATTACAGTACCTTGAAGTGGTGTTTTGTTTTCTTTCGCTAACGGAGCTCACGGGATTTTCTATTTTGAGTTTTGTGTTGTGAAGTTTTCAAGTTTTGGGTAAAGATTTGATGGATTATGGAACAAAGAGTGGCAAGAGCCTAAGCTTGGGGATTCCCATGGCACCCCAAGGTAAAATTCAAGGACACCAAAAAGCCTAAGCTTGGGGATGCCCCGGAAGGCATCCCCTCTTTCGTCTTCGTCTATCGGTAACTTTACTTGGAGCTATATTTTTATTCACCACATGATATGTGTTTTGCTTGGAGCGTCTTGTATGATTTTAGTATTTGATTTTTAGTTTACCACAATCATCCTTGCTGTACACACCTTTTGAGAGAGACTCACATGATTTGAAATTTATTAGAATACTGTATGTGCTTCACTTATATCATTTGAGCTATATAGTTTATGCTCTAGTGCTTCACTTATATCTTTTAGAGCATGGTGGTGGATTTGTTTTATAGAAACTATTGTTCTCTCATGCTTCACTTATATTATTTTGAGAGTCCTTTAGAGCAACATGGAAATTTGCTATAATAAAAACTTTCATATAAGTGCATTGAATAGTATGAGAAGTTTGATAGTTGATAATTGTTTTGAGATATGGAGATGGTGATACTAGAGTCATGCTAGTTGAGTAGTTGTGAATTTGAGAAATACTTGTGTTGAAGCTTGTGATTCCCGTAGCATGCACGTATGGTGAACTATTATGTGATGAAGTCGGAGCATGATTTATTTATTGATTGTCTTCCTTATGAGTGGCGGTCGGGGACGAGCGATGGTCTTTTCCTACCAATCTACCCCCCTAGGAGCATGCGCGTAATACTTTGTTTCGATAAATAATAGATTTTTGCAACAAGTATGTGATTTCTTCATGACTAATGTTAAGTCCATGGATTATACGCACTCTCACCCTTCCACCATTGCTAGCATCTCTAGTATCGCGCAACTTTTGCCGGTACCATAAACCCACCATATACCTTCCTCAAAACAGCCACCGTACCTACCTATTATGGCATTTCCATAGACATTCCGAGATATATTGCGATGCAACTTTCCACCATTCCGTTATTATTACACGCTTCATAATTGTCATATTGCTTGCATGATCATGTAGTTTACATCGTATTTGTGGCAAATCCACCATTCATAATTCTC
This sequence comes from Triticum aestivum, assembly GCF_018294505.1. NCBI lineage: Eukaryota > Viridiplantae > Streptophyta > Magnoliopsida > Poales > Poaceae > Triticum > Triticum aestivum. The sequence continues at coordinate 388,591,404 of NC_057794.1, read as the reverse complement.
ATACATGTCACTCATGCATCATTGCACATCCCGGTACACCGCCGGAGGCATTCACATAGAGTCATATTGTTCTAAGTATTGAGTTGTAATTCTTGAGTTGTAAGTAAATAAAGTGTGATGATCATCATTATTAGAGCACTGTCCCAAGTGAGGAAAGGATGATGGAGACTATGATTCCCCCACAAGTTGGGATGAGACTCCGAAAAAAGAGAGAAAGGCCATAAAAAAAGAAGGCCCAATAAAAATGAGAGAAAAAGAGAGAAGGGACAATGCTACTATCCTTTTTCCACACTTGTGCTTCAAAGTAGCACCATGTTCTTCATATAGAGAGTCTCTTATGATACCACTTTCATATACTAGTGGGAATTTTTCATTATAGAACTTGGCTTGTATATTCCAATGATGGGCTTCCTCAAAATGCCCTAGGTCTTCGTGAGCAAGCAAGTTGGATGCACACCCACTTAGTTTCTTTTGTTGAGCTTTCATATACTTATAGCTCTAGTACATCCGTTGCATGACAATCCCTACTCACTCACATTGATATCTATTAATGGGCATCTCCATAGCCCGTTGATACGCCTAGTTGATGTGAGACTATCTTCTCCTTTTTGTCTTCTCCACAACCACCATTCTATTCCACCATAGTGCTATATCCATGGCTCACGCTCATATATTGCGTGAAGATTGAAAAAGTTTGAGAACATCAAAAGTATGAAACAATTGCTTGGCTTGTCATCGGGGTTGTGCATGATTTAAATATTTTGTGTGGTGAAGATAGAGCATAGCCAGACTATATGATTTTGTAGGGATAACTTTCTTTGGCCATGTTATTTTGAGAAGACATGATTGCTTAGTTAGTATGCTTGAAGTATTATTATTTTTATGTCAATATTAAACTTTTATCTTGAATCTTTCGGATCTGAACATTCATGCCACAATAAAGAAAAATTACATTGAGAAATATGTTAGAAAGCATTCCACATCAAAAATTCTTCTTTTATCATTTACCTACTCGAGGACGAGCAGGAATTAAGCTTGGGGATGCTTGATACGTCTCCAACGTATCTATAATTTTTGATTGCTCCATGCTATTATATTATCTATTTTGGATGTTAATGGGCTTTATTTTACACTTTTATATCATTTTTGGGACTAACCTACTAACCGGAGGCCCAGCCCAAATTGTTGTTTTTTTGCCTATTTTAGGGTTTCGAAGAAAAGGAATATCAAACGGAGTCCAAACGGAATGAAACCTTCGGGAACGTGATTTTCTCAACAAACGTGATCCAGGAGACTTGGAGTGGGCGTCAAGAAACAAGGGAGGAAGGCACGAGGCAGGGGGCGCGCCTACCCCCCTGGGCGCGCCCTCCACCCTCGTGGGCCCTCCGTTGCTCCACCGACGTACTTCTTCCTCCTATATATATCCACGTACCCCCAAACATCCAGGAGCACCACGAAAACCTAATTCCACCGCCGCAACCTTCTGTACCCGAGAGATCCCATCTTGGGGCCTTTTCCGGAGCTCCGCCGGAGGGGGCATTGATCACGGAGGGCCTCTACATCAACTCCATGGCCTCTCCGGTGATGTGTGAGTAGTTTACTTCAGACCTACGGGTCCATAGTTATTAGCTAGATGGTTTCTTCTCTCTCTTTGGATCTCAATACAAAGTTCTCCTCGATCTTCTTGGAGATCTATTCGATGTAATCTTCTTTTGCGGTGTGTTTGTCGAGATCCGATGAATTGTGGGTTTATGATCCAGATTATCTATGAACAATATTTGATTCTCCTCTGAATTCTTTTATGTATGATTGGTTTATCTTTGCAAGTCTCTTCGAATTATCAGTTTGGTTTGGCCTACTAGATTGATCTTTCTTGCAATGGGAGAAGTGCTTAGCTTTGGGTTCAATCTTGCGGTGCTCGATCCCAGTGACAGAAAGGGAACCGACACGTATTGTATTGTTGCCATCGAGGATAAAAAGATGGGGTTTATATCATATTGCATGAGTTTATCCCTCTACATCATGTCATCTTCCTTAAAGCATTACTCTGTTCTTATGAACTTAATACTCTAGATGCATGCTGGATAGCGGTCGATGTGTGGAGTAATAGTAGTAGATGCAGAATCGTTTCGGTCTACTTGTCTCGTACGTGATGCCTATATACATGATCATACCTAGATATTATCATAACTATGCTCAATTCTATCAATTGCTCGACAGTAATTCGTTTACCCACCGTAATACTTATGCTCTTGAGAGAAGCCACTAGTGAAACCTATGGCCCCCGGGTCTATCTTCCATCATATTAATCTTCCAATACTTAGTTATTTCCTTTGCCGTTTATTTTACTTTGCATCTTTATTTCTCTTTATCATAAAAATACCAAAAATATTATCTTATCATATCTATCAGATCTCACTCTCGTAAGTGACCGTGAAGGGCTTGACAACCACTTTATCGTGTTGGTTGCGAGGTTCTTATTTGTTTGTGTAGGTGCGTGGGACTTGAGCGTGATCTCCTACTGGATTGATACCTTGGTTCTCAAAAACTGAGGGAAATACTTACGCTACTTTGCTGCATCACCCTTTCCTCTTCAAGGGAAAACCAACGCAGTGCTCAAGAGGTAGCAATATGAAGTACCACCTCTCTTGTGGCGCCGTGTAGGCATCGGGGGTGCGATGGCTGTTGGTGGCATTGAAGCAGATCTGCGACAGTAGATGGGTGCATCAGGGGATAAGTCCCGTTGCGGTGGATAGAAGGTCGTGTGAGCGGCCCCGGCAAAGAGGAGGACGGCGCCGATGAAGCGAGAGGACGTGATGCAAGGCTCTTGGTCCGTCGCCATGGATGAGAAATGTCCATCTCTAGCAGTGGACGACGCGGTCTTGGTAGGCGCTCTGGCATGGTGGAGGACGGTGGTGATGGATGTGGTGGAGGACGGCGGCGATGGATGGGGTGGTAGACGGAGGCTGGTGTGGGTATGGTGTTCTAGCGCGGACGGTGTATGAATGGGAAAATGGAGGGAGAGGTACGGGGAACCATGTTTTTGGGACGCACCTGTCTAAAATATGGGAAAGTTACAAACTTAGCCCCCGTTTAAAATTTGGACGTCTGGTCGGTTGGGGATACGACGGTAATCTCGCATCTCGCCAATATTTGCCCAGAGCGATTTAGGGTGAGGAGAGGGTGGTTGGCGCCCATGGTTGGCACCCACGGTGTATGAATGGGGCTGATAGGTAGGGCGGTTGTGTCACGTCTAAGTGAAGTTACAAACCTGCCCCTATTGAAAATATTTGCCTACATCGATTTCGGCCGAGTCGAGTTTGTTTTGCCGCCCACCGTGTATGAATGGGGAAATGGAGGGAGAAACAGAGGTCTTTCGGACGAGCTTGAATCAAATGTGTTTTGCCGCCCATGTTTGGCGCCCACCGTGTCGGAATGGGCTCAGAGGCGGTCGTGTCACGTCTTATTGAAGTTACTATCCTACCCCTATTTAGAGTAGTGGAAATCGGGCTGATGGATTGTCCGTGTAATGGGTAGACAGTAATTTCCATCTCCCAAACACTTGGCTTCGGGTAGCCGACATGGGAGTGGACATTTTGCCGCTTCTTTCGAATTTTGGGACAATAAGCATCCACGTTTACCCTGGCAACTAAATTTGAATCCATTTTGTATTCCTATACAAATCTTTATAAATCATTCTATGTGTTTTTATATATCTTCAAAAGGACGACAAAGATGTATTCCACTATCATATATGGATATGGTTTACAAATGCCGATACTCAAATACAGAAGCTAGAATCCAGTTTAAGGTGAACTCGAATATTTGGAACACTTCATGTCGAACTCAAATGTCACACGCAGCATAATGTGTACTCCCATTTAGATATGTACACAAGCGATGTATCAAGATTCAAATACCGAGTGAATCAACCAAGAATGTACAGAACTAACAGACATATAAACACTTATAGAGTATATGGATCAATAATATCAACTAACATACATAAGCCAGGCCGCTGTACTTTTCTTTGCTACAACAACATCCTTTTTTAGCCAAGCTACTACAGCATCTTGGCCCTTTCCGATACGTGCCACTTATGGTCCATCTATACTACTATTATTGCTGAATGCACATTCAGCCTGATTGGCATATTTTTAGGTCTGGCACAACAATCAAAATGAAATGTCTCCAAGTCTTATCAATTAATACAGACTTGTGCTCAAATAAAATTACAAACCAAAAAACAAAAAACAAAAAAAACAATTATTACATGATCTCTAAAACAAATGGTTTGATTGATTACATGAACAAACAACACAAAGGTTATTCAAAGATGGAAAGAACATTTCACCTATGATTTACCAAGTGGGAATTTAATTTCCTTTTTTCCTTCAGGACCTTAACAATGTGGTCAGTCCCAGCTTGCTTCGTTTTGAAATCCACCAAATATTTAATGGTTGTCTTGAGTACTGCTACTGATTGTGCTGTTTGCTTCCTCAACATGTCAACTTCATATCTAAGTGCAGAAGCAGAATCTCTTTTTACCACTAGTTTATCCTCTAGAGCATCAGCAGTTGGCAATTCATAATGCACGATTGGGCCAGTGCCATTGCTGTGGGATGATACAACGTCCATGGGGACCTCGCTCTTTGATCTTGGGCTAACCTCTTTTGCCATTAAAGTTCCGATTGGAATCTGAAAAGTTGAAGTTATCAAAACATCTCAACTGGGAGTTATAACAGAAAACCAGTTAAACAGAAAAGGAATTAAAGAGTTTCAATTCGATGCTGAAAAGTAGTTATTAACATCATTGTAACCCGTTGTTGCAGCAGCAAAGCAGTTAAACAAACAAGTAGCTATTTAAGTTCAGGCAAACAGGTAATTCTTAATAGTAAGTATCAAACACATAGATAGGTGGAGTCTATAATAGGATTAACAGGCTGTGGTATTATGTAATCAGTAGCAAACTAAATTAAGCCAAGCAACGTAATTGAACAATTTTGCAATAAGTAGCTAACTAAAATTCCGAGAAGCAGGTAAATGAACTTACACTAGTTCTTTGTACAGGCACACTACAACTTCTCTTCGCTTACAAGGTTGTACGAAGGAGTCCATGGCATCAATTGCTTGGATACGCATTCCCAATACTTCTTTCTTCCCACACTACATTGGTAAGTCGAATGGTTAATCTGGTAAGATGGTGCGTCCTTGATATGTTATATGAGGACGTGTAGTCAGACTAGTTGTAGCCACACACATCACACTAGCTTTTACTGTATATTTCATGCGATTACTTTTGGCATATCGAGATCTAAGCAATCTACAATAGGATGAAAAGACTGGCATCCTACACATTATTGGCGAACTCAGTTCATAGAAACAAGCAATTCAACCATTCTGTGGGTAAATCAAAAGCGCCACTGGAATATTTTTCACTACCCCTATCATACACGCAAAAAGGGGCGACGCCACCATAGGGTGTAACACCCTCGATGTGACTATATCTCCCACGTGTCAAGGCACGACTTAGAGGCATAATCGCATTGAAGGCATATGTCGCAAGTGAGGTAATCTTCACACCACCCATGTAATATAATAAGGGAAAAAGATACATAGTTGGCTTACAATCGCCACTTCACACAATTACATGAATAAAGCATTACCTCATCCAGATACAATCAAGGTCCGACTACGGAACCAAAATAAAAGAAGAACCCCAAATGCAACAAAGGTCCCTGATCGACCCCAACTGGGCTCCACTACTGATCAACTAGAACGGAAACAACACAAAGGACAAGATCTTCAACGAGCTCCTCCTGAGCTTGGTTGCGTCATCTGCACGGACTCATCGGCACCTGCAAGCTGGTTTTGGAAGTATCTGTGAGCCACGGGGACTCAGCAATCTCGCACCCTTGCGATCAAGACTATTTAAGCTTATGGGTAAGGTAAAGGCATGAGGTGGAGCTGCAGCAAGCGACTAGCATATATGGTGGCTAACATACGCAAATGAGAGCGAGAAGAGAAGGCAAAGCACGGTCGATAAAAGTATGATCAAGAAGTGATCCTATAGCAACCTACGCCAAGCATAACTCCAACAACCGTGTTCACTTCCCGGACTCCGCCGGAAAGAGACCATCACGGTTACCCACGCGGTTGATTCATTTTAATTAAGGTCGACTTCAGGTTTTTTACAACCGGACGTTAACAAATCCCATCTGCCCATAACCGCGGGCACGGCTTTCGAAAGTTCAAATCCCTGCAGGGGAGTCCCAACTTAGCCCATCACAAGCTCTCACGGTCAACGAAGGAATAGACCTCCACCCGAGACGTTCCGATCAGACTCGGTATCCCGGTACAACAAGACATTTCGACAGGGTAAAACTAAACCAGCAACACCGCCCGAATGTGCCGACAAATCCCGTAGGAGCTGCACATATCTGTTTCTCAGGGCACACTCAGATGAGACATCCTACGAGTAAAACCAACCCTCAAGTTGCCCCGAGGTGGCCCCGCAGTCTACTCGGTCGGACCAACACTTAGAGGAGCACTGGCCCGGGGGGGGGGGGGTTAAAATAAAGATGACCCTTGAGTCTGCAGAACCCAAGGGAAAGAAAAGGCTAGGTGGCGAATGGTAAAACCAATGTTGGGCATTGCTGGAAGAGCTTTACTTAAGGCGAACTGTCAAGGGGTTCCCATTATAGCCCAATCGCGTAAGGGACGCAAAATCCGGGAACATAACACCGATATGACGGAAACTAGGGCGGCAAGAGTGGAACAAAACACCAGGCATAAGGCCGAGCCTTCCACCCTTTACCAAGTATATAGATGCATTAATTAAATAAGATATATAGTGATATCCCAACAAGTAAACATGTCCCAACAAGGAATGACATCTCCATGTTCCAACAAGGAACAAACTTCAATCTTCACCTGCAACTAACAACGCTATAAGAGGGGCTGAGCAAAGCGGTAACATAGCCAATCAACGGTTTGCTAGGACATGGTGGGTTAGAGGTTTGACATGGCAATTTGGGAGGCTTGAAAGAAAATGGTAGGCATCGTAGCATTGGCATAGTAAAAGAGCGAGCATCTAGCAAAGCAAACATAGTAGTGATTTCGAGGGTATGATCATCTTGCCTGAGATCCCGCAAGGAAGAAGAACGAGTCCATGAAGAAGACAAACGGACGTAGTCGAACGGGTCCTCACAAACCCGACGTTACCGGAACCAACCCGAAGAAGCAACACCGGAAAAGAAGCACACAACATAGTAAACAACCACCACAACAACATGGCATGATGCACAACAAGTATGATGCATGTCCGGTTTAATGAGTCATGGCATGGCAAAGTGCACAAACAACCCTACAAATTAAGTGGAGCTCAATATGCAACTCCGTTGCATATTGATGAAACACCACGTGACTTATTTAGTTCGATCTTGTTTATGTACTCAGCAATATTAAATGTTGTTAAGCAAGTCAAGAGGTGAAAACATAACAAAACTACCATCTAAACAATTTAAATGGGGCCGGATATAACAAACAACAAATCCGGTAAATCCCCATATGCAAGTATCAATTTGGTGCAACAACAATTTTAAACATTTAAATGTTATTATCATGATGCGAATGACATGTGCAAGTTTTATGCAGTATTTATGAAAATGTTGACATGATAAGATATGAGGCATTTATCATCGTGGCGAAAACTAAAGAGGTGCCATGGCAACGACAACGAAAATGGTGTCACGGCAACATTCCGGTTCCGGTAACTCGATTGAGATACCGATGCAAAGGAGAAGTGTGCGGATGCGTGCAAAAGATGGTGGGGCGCTCCCGGATTCCGGGCATCCCACGAGTTGGCGACAAGGAAACGGGTGACAAATTGGACATGGTGCAAACATGAGCATCTCAAACATCGCAAGCATTCGTTCACGAATGTCGTCTCGGGGTTATACCTTTGAAGCATGCATTATCGGAACGGATCGAGTTCGGTGGTAGGGGTACACGTGTCGAAGGGGAAGTAGTTGTTCACGGGTCGTCGTGGGAAGTAGAGGAAGTAGTCGTTGAAGCGCCCGATGGTAATGGTACTCGGTCGTTTCAAAGAGGTACTTGGGGTCATTCGAACTTGCCGATCTCGTCATCTCGAAGGGGTACTTGATGTTCTTAGCGATTACGAAGACGAGGTAGAGGTACACTTGTTGTAGGGGTACTTGTCGGATCCACGGCGATGGTAGAGGTACAAATGTTCTCGCGGTACTTGTCGGTCCAGTCTTGGTGTAGATGTACATCGCAAACGTAGTGGTACTCACGGACTTCGGCGCCGGTAGTCGTACACGGTTTGTAGGGGTACTTGGCATTTTCGTGTAGCCGAACTTGAGGGGCACCGACATCGTGGTACTTGGCGTCCATGGGTACTTGACAAAGACGAAACGGAACGCAATGGTTGTAGTAGTACATGGTGTCCAGGGGCCTCGCGGGTCATCCTATACTTTGGCGTTCGGTGCGGTGGTCGTCTGTGTGCCGTAAGTCGTTGTACTTGCCATGGTACTCCCTGGTGGCACCGAGGTGGTCTAGCAGCAGCAGCAAGGGCGTCGGGGAGGTGATGGCCGTGGTAGGACTGCTCGAGGCAGCTGCGGGCTGGTGAGGAGTTGGACGTCGATGGTCGGATGTGCGGCGTTGTGGTGGAGCAAGGCAGGGGCTCCGGTCCACTATTAGTTGTTGACGCCGGCAGCGCAGGCGAGGTAGGGAGACGACGCGGCGCTCTTGGGGTTCCCTGCTCGCGAGCACAGGGGTGTGCGGGGCTGGTCCTCGAGTAGAACGCCGGCGAGGAGGAAGGGCGCGAGGGAGATGGCTGCAGATCGACGGAACTTGGCGCCTCGATGAAAAGCAACAACAGCGAGCGGCTCCAGGAGAGGGACTGCTCGGCAAAGGTCATGGAGGCAGGGTCGGCCGGAGCTTCGAGCTCGGCGTCCATGGCAGGACGATGAGGAGGCCGGAGGAGGAGGGCCATGGAGGACGCGCAGGAGTCCTGCCAGCGAGGAGAAGCAGAGGCTTCAAGGCGGCGGAGGTCGCCGACAGAGGGACCTGGCGTGGGGGTCGAGCAGGGAGCGAGAGAGGAGGAGACAGAGGAGATCGGGCGCTCTCCCTGGCGTCGATGTGTGGCGGCGGCACAGGAACAAGGGGGGAGAGATGGGGATCGGGAGAGAGCATGGCTGCGAGGCTAGGGTTATAGGCACGGCTGGGCCTGCGGGAGGCCTTGGGCCAAATGGGCCAGCGCGGATGGAGCCGGCTTGGCAGGTTGCAGCTGGGCTGGGAGGCCCAGCCGGGCTCTTTTCTCTCCCATCTCCTTCTCTTTACAAAAACAAAGAAAATAAGAGAAGGAAAAAAAGAGAAGAGAAGGTTAGAGGAAGAATTTGGACACGGGGATAATTTTCACGGACTCAGAAAAATGTTCACGGTCCGGGAAAAATAGAAAAAGGTCAAGTTTGAAAGATTAAATTCAAATTCCTTTGAATTAAATTCAAAAGGTTTGAGCTAGGATAGGTTTTTCGAAGTGCCCAAAAATGTTGAGAAATTAGGTGGAGCTCCGGAAAATGATGAAAGGACATGTGGCAAAGTTAGAGGCCAAGAGTTGAAATAATAAAAGGCTTTGGGATTTTTGCAAGTGTGTTAAGGTAATTCCACATAATGGGAATATAATTTATATAGCTCCCTAAAATATTGGGAGAATAAATTTTAAAGAGTAATCACCATAGTGAATATCCCTCGATTTAAATGGACCGAAGATCCATGCAATTTATTTAGTTGAGTTAAGAAAAAAAATGACATGATGGCATGATGACATGGTGCAATGCACATGATGCAAAGATGAAAGCGATGAACCAAACAAATCACACGACGAAACCCGGAAACCCTGGAAGGCATCTAAAGCTCCGGTCTTGGGGCGTTACAACACTCCACCACTATGAGAGGATCTCGTCCCGAGATCTAGAATGACACCAAAGGAAAAAGGAAGAGGAAGATAAGAGGTAAAACTAAGTTGCTTCTTTGACAAACGAGTGAAACCAAGGAACCTTGAGAGGTTGAACAAATTTGAGAAAGAACACAACGAAGGTGAATAAGGTCGAAAACATTCCGATAGAAAAGAGGAACAAAGAACATTGGGAAAAACCTTGAGGTTGGAGGGCAAGATATATATTGAAACCACTCCGGCTAAGAAGTTAAGCAAGACTTGATAATATTAAAAGAACTTAAGCAAAAGGGTACAACACTCCGGTTAAATGGATAAGCATGAAAAGAGCACGATCCTAACAAAGCAAGAAGATGGGTTGGCGAGAGCAACATCACAATGCCTCCGGAACGAAGGGAAACAAGATCTTTGAGATAGCACAGTTACAACAAATGCTAGAACGGAGTTGTTGAAAACCAACAACGAAAAGAATAAGCTTGATATGGTCTTATGGAATACATCTCAAATTATGAGGTGACAACCAGCCACTCACGGAAAAAGAATTGGATTGATATGAACGAGGAGACGAGAAACTAATATCACCGGGAGGATAAAAGAACTTGGGTCAATAATAAGCACCATAAAAGCAACAATCCTTAGAAAAAGCTTTAGGTGAAATATAACCCAAGATAACTCCAACGAAGAGGTTGATGGATTTAAAATACCTCATTCTTAACAACATGTGAAACAAGAAGCATGAACTCAAATTATCAAGAATGACGTAATACCACCTCCAATGATACAGAAGAAAAGAATTGCACTCTAGATTACAAAATGAAGAAAGCTAGAGCTCCTCTGAAAAGAAAGTTTATGAACGCTTCGAGAACTGATTAAGTCCTTGATGAACCCATCATGTAGAACCTTCATGAAGAACTCCGGTAATAAAAGAATGATCAAACGAAAGGAAAGATAAGTTGAAAAACACAAGGTGAAACCTTGCAATGATTAGATGGACCTTAGCAACGAGATAAAGAGAAAACTTGGCACTCCGGTAAAGAAAGATGAACAAATGGAAAGAAGAATTTGATGAGCCTCTGGAATAAGGAATTAATATCTTGGGTGAAACAAGAATAAGAATTACATTATGCTTATCCTTCACCATTTTAAATTGATGACAAGCAACGGATTTGGCACACTACTTATTCTCGTAGAAAGGATTAAGATAGATATTGCGCAAACTTGAGAAAGTCTTCAACGATCCACCGGTAGAATTTAGAAAGCACAAATGCATAGATATGATACACGAAGGAAGAAAACTCTTGAACGAACCACCGTAAGAATTAAAATAAATGAAGTAAAGGGATGAATCACCGGTTAGAATTAGCAAATACATGAAGATGCTTGAGAGGATTTAGATACATGAGAACGACGAGATCACGAGCCGATTAAAGATCACTTGAACGAAGCACCGGTGTGATTTAGAGTATGCGAGCTGAAAGCTGGACTGAATCAATCTTAGATGATGGGCTCCGGATAATCCGACAGAAAATACTCTGAATTACTCCGGATGAGTGAAAAGAATTCTGACAATCGAAAACAACTATGAGAGGATGGCATAACGCTAGAACCACGAATCTTGAAGAGAATGGAGCAAGATATAGAGGAAAAATTCTTTTTCGGTCTTCAAGTGTTATGAAAGACGATGAGAGACACCACCATGAATTATTGAGACACTCTGGAATGAAGAATGGAAAAGTTGAGTCAATGATGAAAAGAAATTGAAAGATCTTGGAGAAACACATCTGACTGATGAAAAAAAATTCGTACATCAAACTTCGAAATGGATTTGAGAATAACTCCGAGAAAATAGAAGAGTCAGGTAAGATTCTGGGAAAAGACCTGTGGGTTAGGGCTCACTCAAAATAAACACCATAGAACAATTCAAAAGAGAGAAAGCAACGGTTGAATTACATGGCTTGAATGAGATAACAATCTCGAAATAGGTTGAGCGGATCTTGGATGACAAGACGAGCCTTCTGAGATATCTTCGGCACTCCGGAACAATTGAACAGCGAGAGGTGAATGATTAAGGATTGCACCGGCATGAGAAGGTATTTGAAACGAGGAAAAAGGATATGATCCACAAAGCTTGACTTGGTTCCACCGGAGAAGAAAAGAACGAAAGATGATGAACTTGAACCTCTGTTAGAATCTTCATGAGAATCACCAGATAAGAACATTGACGAAAAAGAATGGAGAGACTTCACATCAATGAGATGATACTTGATTAAGAAATCTGAGTTCTCGAAGAAAAAGGGTGGGAGGGCGGAAAAACAAAGACAATTTGGGATGGATGAAACAAACACCGTAGAGAAAGCTGAGATTGAAACTTGCGGATGTTGAAATGTTCGGATCCACTTGAAGAGAAACACACCGGTGAAAATGATTGACAAGACAATCTTGATGATCAAGAAGGATCGGTATCCACATCGGAGTATGAGAACACCATTAGAGAAGGTATGGAATCAATATTTGACTTCGAAGCAACTCGAATACCACAACTGAAAACAAAACAAAGGATTGGCTTGCAGAATAAGCCGGAACAAACATATGATAGAGATTTCGTCCAAAGTTTTCGTGGTGGGGCCTACACGGGCTTGATCGTACAGCACCATCATGTACAAGGCAGTGCACATGACATACGAAGCGTCCCCGAGTCGGCATAGCCAAGGACTCTTTAATACACAACGAGACCACTGTAAAACCAACCATGAATAGGCGGACCACTAGACGTCGAACCCCAATTTCATATCATACATCTGTCGGAAAGATATCCTAAGAGCTACTTGATTTCCCACCTATGAAACTCCCGAAATTTTCCGGTTATGCAATCAGGTGTTGGGGATACAGGGGAAGCATAATATCTCACCCAAACTAACAAATCCTACATCCAGCTGTATCCATCCTTCAACACATAACCAAGAAACCTTCGGAAATCATCTACCTCAACCTTCGAAAAGCATCCGTTATACAAGTTATGGCGATACTCCCGAACTCCCGCCCCAGTACTGGGTGGCGTCGAGGTTATCTCACCAACGAACTGCATAAAAGAGATTTTCGATGTCGGCGTACTAAACTCAGGTATTCCAGAACTGCAACGATAAAATTATGACGACAACACCTCAGAGCTCAACTCCCCGGGACACTTCCACAAAACCCCTGACAGGAGGCACCAAGACAATGTTCTCAGTCATAAAACCATCGGAACGATTCCAAGATACCCGCGTGATCCTAAATTTTTTTTAGTGAAATTTGAGAAGAGAAGAGTCAAAACTCTACGTCAGGATGCCTTACCAGAGCGATGAGGAGACTGGGGAGTAAAAAGAATTCCTAAACTCTCCGATATATAAATCCTAAATGACTCAAAACATTTTTCTAGACACAACTCGGCTGCTAAAAACGATCAAGCAATGGGGCTCCTAAGGTCGGGGAAGGCTCTGATTACCAACTTGTAACACCCTCGATGCGACTATATCTCCCACGTGTCGAGGCACGACTTAGAGGCATAATCGCATTGAAGGCATATGTCGCAAGTGAGGTAATCTTCACACAACCCATGTAATACATAAGGGAAAAAGATACATAGTTGGCTTACAATCGCCACTTCACACAATTACATGAATAAAGCATTACATCATCCAGATACAATCAAGGTCCGACTACGGAACCAAAATAAAAGAAGAACCCCAAATGCGACAAAGGTCCCCGATCGACCCCAACTGGGCTCCACTACTGATCAACTAGAACGGAAACAACACAAAGGACAAGATCTTCATCGAGCTCCTCCTGAGCTTGGTTGCGTCATCTGCACGGACTCATCGGCACCTGCAAGCTGGTTTTGGAAGTATCTGTGAGCCACGGGGACTCAGCAATCTCGCACCCTCGCGATCAAGACTATTTAAGCTTATGGGTAAGGTAAAGGTATGAGGTGGAGCTGCAGCAAGCGACTAGCATATATGGTGGCTAACATACGCAAATGAGAGCGAGAAGAGAAGGCAAAGCACGGTCGATAAAAGTATGATCAAGAAGTGATCCTAAACAACCTACGTCAAGCATAACTCCAACAACCGTGTTCACTTCCCGGACTCCGCCGGAAAGAGACCATCACGGTTACACACGCGGTTGATTCATTTTAATTAAGGTCGACTTCAGGTTTTCTACAACCGGACGTTAACAAATTCCCATCTGCCCATAACCGCGGGCACGGCTTTCGAAAGTTCAATCCCTGCAGGGGAGTCCCAACTTAGCCCATGACAAGCTCTCACGGTCAACGAAGGAATAGACCTCCTCCCGAGACATTCCGATCAGACTCGGTATCCCGGTACAACAAGACATTTCGACAGGGTAAAACTAAACCAGCAACACCGCCCGAATGTGCCGACAAATCCCGATAGGAGCTGCACATATCTCTTTCTCAGGGCACACTCAGATGTGACATCCTACGAGTAAAACCAACCCTCAAGTTGCCCCGAGGTGGCCCCGCAGTCTACTCGGTTGGACCAACACTCAGAGGAGCACTGGCCCGGGGGGGGGGGTTAAAATAAGATGACCCTTGAGTCTGCAGAACCCAAGGGAAAGAAAAGGCTAGGTGGCGAATGGTAAAATCAATGTTGGGCATTGCTGGAAGAGCTTTACTTAAGGCGAACTGTCAAGGGGTTCCCATTATAGCCCAACCGCGTAAGGGACGCAAAATCCGGGAACATAACACCGATATGACGGAAACTAGGGCGGCAAGAGTGGAACAAAACACCAGGCATAAGGCCGAGCCTTCCACCCTTTACCAAGTATATAGATGCATTAATTAAATAAGATATATAGTGATATCCCAACAAGTAAACATGTCCCAACAAGGAACGACATCTCCATGTTCCAACAAGGAACAAACTTCAATCTTCACCTGCAACTAACAACGCTATAAGAGGGGCTGAGCAAAGCGGTAATATAGCCAATCAACGGTTTGCTAGCACATGGTGGGTTAGAGGTTTGACATGGCAATTTGGGAGGCTTGAAAGCAAATGGTAGGCATCGTAGCATTGGCATAGTAAAAGAGCGAGCATCTAGCAAAGCAAACATAGTAGTGATTTCGAGGGTATGATCATCTTGCCTGAGATCCCGCAAGGAAGAAGAACGAGACCATGAAGAAGACAAACGGACGTAGTCGAACGGGTCCTCACAAACGCGACGTTACTGGAACCAACCCGAAGAAGCAACACCGGAAAAGAAGCACACAACATAGTAAACAACCACCACAACAACATGGCATGATGCACAACAAGTATGATGCATGTCCGGTTTAATGAGTCATGGCATGGCAAAGTGCACAAACAACCCTACAAATTAAGTGGAGCACAAACACCACGTGACTTATTTAGTTCGATCTTGTTTATGTACTTAGCAATATTAAATGTTGTTAAGCAAGTCAAGAGGTGAAAACATAACAAAACTATACCATCTAAACAATTTAAATGGGGCCGGATATAACAAACAACAAATTCGGTAAATCCCCATATGCAAGTATCAATTTGGTGCAACAACAATTTTAAACATTTAAATGTTATTATCATGATGCGAATGACATGTGCAAGTTTTATGCAGTATTTATGAAAACGTTGACATGATAAGATATGAGGCATTTGTCATCATGGCGAAAACTAAAGGGGTGCCACGGCAACGACAACGGAAATGATGTCACGGCAATATTCCGGTTCCGGTAACTCGATTGAGATGCCGATGCAAAGGATACGTGTGCGGATGCGTGCAAAAGATGGTGGGGCGCTCCCGGATTCCGGGCGTCCCACAAGTTGGCGACAAGGAAACGGGTGACAAATTGGACATGGTGCAAACATGAGCATCTCAAACATCGCAAGCATTCGTTCACGGATGTCGTCTCGGGGTTATACCTTTGAAGCGTGCATTATTGGAACGGATCGAGTTCGGTGGTAGGGGTACACGTGTCGAAGGGGAAGTAGTTGTTCACGGGTCGTCGTGGGAAGTAGAGGAAGTAGTCGTTCAAGCGCCCGATGGTAATGGTACTCGGTCGTTTCGAAGAGGTACTTGGGGTCATTCGAACTTGCCGATCTCGTCATCTCAAAGGGGTACTTGACGTTCTTAGCAATTCCGAAGACGAGGTAGAGGTACACTTGTTGTAGGGGTACTTGTCGGATCCATGGCGATGGTAGAGGTACAAATGTTCTCGCGGTACTTGTCGGTCCAGTCTTGGTGTAGATGTACATCGCAAACGTAGTGGTACTCGCGGACTTCGGCGCCGGTAGTCATACACGGTTTGTAGGGGTACTTGGCGTTTTCGTGTAGCCGAACTTGAGGGGCACCGACATCGTGGTACTTGGCGTCCATGGGTACTTGACAAAGACGAAACGGAACGCAATGGTTGTAGTAGTACATGGCGTCCAGGGGCCTCGCGGGTCATCCTATACTTTGGCGTTCGGTGCGGTGGTCGTCCGTGTGCCGTAAGTCGTTGTACTTGCCATGGTACTCCCTGGTGGCACCGAGGTGGTCTAGCAGCAGCAGCAAGGGCGTCGGGGAGGTGATGGCCGTGGTAGGACTGCTCGAGGCAGCTGCGGGCTGGTGAGGAGTTGGACGTCGATGGCCGGATGTGCGCGATGTGGTGGAGCAAGGCAGGGGCTCCGGTCCACTGTTAGTTGTTGACGCCGGCAGCGCAGGCGAGGTAGGGAGACGACGCGGCGCTCTTGGGGTTCCCTGCCCGCGAGCACAGGGGTGCGCGGGGCTGGTCCTCGAGTAGAACGCCGGCGAGGAGGAAGGGCGCGAGGGAGATGGCTGCAGATCGACGAAACTTGGCGCCTCGATGAAAAGCAACAGCAGCGAGCGGCTCCAGGAGAGGGACTGCTCGGCAAAGGTCATGGAGGCAGGGTCGGCCGGAGCTTCGAGCTCGGCGTCCATGGCAGGACGACGAGGAGGCCGGAGGAGGAGGACCATGGAGGAGGCGCAGGAGTCCTGCCAGCGAGGAGAAGCAGAGGCTTCAAGGCGGCGGAGGTCGCCGACAGAGGGACCTGGCGTGGGGGTCGAGCAGGGAGCGAGAGAGGAGGCAGAGGAGATCGGGCGCTCTCCCTGGCGTCGATGTGTGGCGGCGGCACAGGAACGAGGGGGGAGAGATGGGGATCGGGAGAGAGCGTGGCTGCGAGGCTAGGGTTATAGGCACGGCTGGGCCTGCGGGAGGCCTTGGGCCAAATGGGCCAGCGCGGATGGAGCCGGCTTGGCAGGTTGCAGCTGGGCTGGGAGGCCCAGCCGGGCTCTTTTCTCTCCCATCTCCTTCTCTTTACAAAAACAAAGAAAATAAGAGACGGAAAAAAAGAGAAGAGAAGGTTAGAGGAAGAATTTGGGCACGGGGATAATTTTCACGGACTCAGAAAAATGTTCACGGTCCGGGAAAAATAGAAAAAGGTCAAGTTTGAAAGATTAAATTCAAATTCCTTTAAATTTAATTCAAAAGGTTTGAGCTAGGATAGGTTTTTCGAAGTGCCCAAAAATGTTGAGAAATTAGGTGGAGCTCCGGAAAATGATGAAAGGACATGTGGCAAAGTTAGAGGCCAAGAGTTGAAAAAATAAAAGGCTTTGGGATTTTTGCAAGTGTGTTAAGGTAATTCCACATAATGGGAATATAATTTATATAGCTCCCTAAAATATTGGTAGAATAAATTTTAAAGAGTAATCACCATAGTGAATATCCCTCAATTTAAATGGACCGAAGATCCATGCAATTTATTTAGTTGAGTTAAGAAAAAAATGACATGATGGCATGATGACATGGTGCAATGCACATGATGCAAAGATGAAAGCGATGAACCAAACAAATCACACGATGAAACCCGGAAACCCTGGAAGGCATCTGAAGCTCCGGTCTTGGGGCGTTACATAGGGGCTGGTATGGGCGGCCGCCTTGGGTGGCTCGAAAGTGTGCACCTAGTTTGAGTCGTCCAGGTTGGCCCAGTCTAGTTTTGTTCGTCCCAACGCACGAGGAGACAATGTAAAAAATGAAGAAAAATGTTTCAATTTGGATAGGCCAATAACATAAGTGCAAGGCAGGCCCTATAGCAGGCTCCAGGCCCAAACGAGCGCCTCCCATATCAATTGACAGCAGGAAAAATCCCAATTCATCTGCTCCAGCCTCTAGTCTGGTTCGCTCCTAACCTAGCCGCTACTGGACAGATCGACACAACACTTCCTCGCGCCCTCGTTGGAGGGCGGTCGCCGGGCTTCAAGTGAACGGAAGGACAAGAAGATGAAGATCCAACCCTGGGTGTTGCCTCTGTGGGAGGCAGCGGCGGCAGCACGAGCATGGCATCGAGCTTGCGCAAATGGACAGTCGCAGCTTGCAAGAGTAGCATGCGCAGTGAGCAGAACATCACATCCCTGATTATATCTAATTCAACTCTTCAATTCTGGCCAATAGTTAAACCCGACGGTGTTGTAAAACTGCTTGTATGTAGGGAATCTATGAGAAAATGAAATCAATTTCTACTTATTTCATAACTCCCCCCAATCAATATTGAACTAATCTGATGTATCTAATCAAGTTTCCGGTGCAAACATCCAAGCTCATGTTGTTCTTGAGCCTGAAGTGTCTAATGAACAGACTGCTAATGAAGGATTTGATGCAAACATTTTACATGCTCCTGGTGATGAACATATAGTGTCTAATGAGGCATCAAATGCAAGCATTTTGCAAGCTCCCATTGAAGGATTTAGTGTCTAATAATGATTTGCTATGTTG
This sequence comes from Triticum aestivum, assembly GCF_018294505.1. Taxonomy (NCBI): domain Eukaryota; kingdom Viridiplantae; phylum Streptophyta; class Magnoliopsida; order Poales; family Poaceae; genus Triticum; species Triticum aestivum. Next base: position 388,572,640 of record NC_057794.1, on the reverse strand, counting down.
AGAGAGACATAGAGATTTGCAGGCATTGATGACAAGAAAATTATAGTGCATTTTCATGGCTTGAGGAAACGTCAAGGCCATCTACCAGAAAGTCCCCGTATCATGACAACGTAGCATAAATACTTTTCTAATCTGTTGTTTGAAACTATTGGCATACTTGTGCAGGATAGATATATTGATATGCAGTTTGCACACTTGTTATAGGTGCAATTACACTTCGATATTTTCAGCCAGAGAACGAATAATTCAAGCAGGTACAGACCACGTTTGTAGTCCTTGTACACCATGTTGCATTTTGTGTTTTTTGGTGCTTGCATCATTTAGTGTTTATAATCTGAACTACTTTGGATCATTAGCTGGTTTTCAAAGTGCATGTAGCTTCACATTTCTCAAGTTATGTTGATTTCCGGAGTGCAAGTGCCTTCGTATTTTTTAAGTTAAATGTTCGCCCCTGGTAACTTGAATTCATGGATCCGCCACTACACATAAATCATACACGAATGCCAGTACTAATTAAATGAAATACAGGGACTTACGCTAGCTCGTTGTACAGGCTCACTGCAGCTCTGCTTGCGCTTGGGATGTTCCATGTACAAGTCCATGTTACCACTTGCTTGGATGTGCAGGCCTTGTGCTCCTTGCATCCCCCTCTACATTTTTGACACGACGAATGGCTGATCAAATAAGAGGAATCGACCTTGCTGTTGTACCAGAGGACAGATACTTAAAAGGTTATACTGGTGTGCAGGATGTGTACCAGATCCCGTAGCGCCGTCATGCTTCGCTAAAAAATGGATTTTCTTGTTTCAGATGATATCTCCAGAAGAAATAAGAGTTAAAGTCAAAGTTGAATAGGCGTGTAAGCTAAGAGAGCAGTGCAAGGATATCCAAACATCGTCGGAACAGTGCACAAGGGAGTGATGTGTGGATACCTAGTTCGGGCCGGCGTTTGGGCATGCTCGCCTAGCTAGAGTGCGGGTCACTTGAGAGCCGTTGAGGGTGATGCGCTGGCGTTGGCTGGCCGCGCACGGATGCAGATCTTGAGTGGCAGCGGAGCACTATGATGCGGTGGACGAGACCATTGGTGAAGCCCCATCGGCCTTGGGGGGCGGAGGCGCGACGATGTGCTCGGTGAAGTAGCCCTGGTGAGCTGGGAGACGGCGTCGGTGAAGCGCACTTGATGCGGTGGAAGTCGGTGTCTATGAGGCACGTCGGTTGCGGCGGCCGACATTGTCGGTGGACCACCCGGTGCGGTGGACGAGGGCGTAGATGAGGTAGCTCCGATGCAGTGGTGAAGCGCGACCGTCGTCTTCGTCGTCGTCGTCCGTCACAGAGGTGGGCAAAGAGACGAGACGAGGGGCGATTTGAACTTTGCTTGGGTTGGCAGCGAATTAGGGATTTGAGCAATCTGGGCGCGAAAGGGGACGGTGGATAAGGGAGATTTTGCAGGGCTGGAATTGGGGCCGCCAGATATTTCAATCTGAAACATGGAAGCGCGAACTTATTTTGTCGCCGTCCTTTGTTTTGGGGTGGGTGGCTAGGTGCTACGCATCCGTCCGACACACGCGACCACCACAACACGACCATGGTGCGCTTACATTTGAGAATGGAAACGAATCTTCTTTCATTTGCAAACAAATTTGTATGTATTACCATGCCCGTGTTTTCCTTGCAATAATTAGTCATTCGAAACGAGATACTATAAATTAAATAATAAGGAGTTATTTGAAAAAAAATCGAAATGGTATCCACGCTAATGTGGATTAGAGTGTGTGTCACATAATTAGTTATTTGAATTAGAGTGTGTGTCACATAGCGATCTCCAATTCTAATGTGGATTTCGCATTTCACTGTATCCATGCTACTTTTTTAATACAAATTCATATGTATATGATGAAAACCATGGTAGTGAGAAAGCTTTTGGATGGATTCAAACATATGACCTACAAAATAGCACAACAAATCGAGTCAATGTCAACTTTTCGAAACCTAGTATGGCACGAATTCGAAATAATTACCCATATACATGGTCCTCAGTTCAAATCTTACAATGTACACTGAATTGAAACATTGATATTAAGTCTCGTACTATCTACATTCAAATGTTGT